>NC_081557.1:194427015-194524166 GCF_022355385.1 Mustela nigripes
TACATAGTATTATGCTTATTTTTGCAAGAAGCAAATATGTATGTCTATGTCCCAAGAGTCACTGTGAATTTTCATTCAAAAATTAGAAAAAACAACTTTTTTTTAGTGTTTAAAACCCCTTTTCCCTAGAAAATTATATAATATAAATTATATTTTTATTTGATGGCAAAGAATATTTTTATTTGATGGCAAGATCTACATACCATATGAAATTAAATCATTTCCTTTGCTTTTAATCAAGATACTCTCATTTTTTGGTCAAATTTTTATTTAAATTCCAGTTAATTAACACATATGGAATATTGGTTCCAGGAATAGAATTTGGTAATTCAACACTTACATATAGTACCCAGTGCTCAATATAACAAATGCCCTTGTTAATACTTATTAATAATACCATCATTTATTCAGCCCATTCCCCACCAGGAACCCTCAGTTTCTTCTCTACAGTTAAGAGTCTCTCATGGTTTGCCTCTCTCTCTATTTTTTCCCTTCCCCTATGTTTATCTGTTTTGTTTCTTAAATTCCACATCTGAGTGATATCATGTAGTATTTGTCTTTCTCTAACTGATTTATTTTGCTTAGCATGATACACTCTAGTTCCATCCATATCAATGCAAATGGCAAATTTCATTCCTTTTTAATGGCTGAATAATATTCCACTGTGTAAGTATGTGTGTGTGTGTGTGTGTGTGCATGCAAGTGTGTGTTGTGTGTGCACTTCTTTATCCATTCATCAGTTGATGGACATTTGAGTTCTTTTTTTTTTTTTTAAAGATTTTATTTATTTATTTGACAGAGAGAGATCACAAGTAGATGGAGAGGCAGGCAGAGAGAGAGAGAGGGAAGCAGACTCCCTGCTGAGCAGAGAGCCAGATGCGGGACTCCATCCCAGGACCCAGAGATCATGACCTGAGCTGAAGGCAATGGCTCAACCCACTGAGCCACCCAGGCGCCCCTGGACATTTGGGTTCTTTCCATAATTTGGCTCTTGTTGATAATGTTACTGTAAACATCAGGGTGAATATGCCTCTTTAAATCAGCATTTTTTATCCTTGGGGTAAATACCTAGTAGTGCAATTGCTGGGTCAAGCTATTCTCATTTTGATTTAAGTTATGCTAAGTAAAACAACAGCCAAATATTCATATATGGAGTAAGATTTATGTTTGTTATATGTACCTCCATTTATTTAAACCCATTCCCTAACTCTTGCTCTACTTTAAAATATGAGTAGTAATTACAGCTTTGTAGGATGACCCTTCCAACAAAAAGCTGACATATATTTGTTCGATAAAAACCCATTATTATCTCTGCAACCTGTACCTTGTCGACTGTGGGCAAACAGAACAATTTAATCTCAAGTACTTTCAATTATTCTTCTAAGTAGTGCCTTAGATGACTTTTTAATAAAAGATTCTTTTAAAATTAGGACCTTCTGAATTATAGTGTGTCAAATTTTCAACACACAGAAAATTGGTACTGAAAAATTCATATAAATATAAAATAAACATGTCTATGTATATTCTAAATTTGTTTGCAGTGGCATCAGCAAGACTTACAGTAGGGATACTCTACCAATTTCAAGTAAGTATATTTAGAATATGCTAAAATTAAATTTCTTTGTTTTTTTTTAAAGGTCACTTTTATTTTTTGTATTATAGCTTTATCATAATATTATCTATGAACACTATTCAAAAGGCTATTTTATCTTTAAGAATGTATTTTTTATTAGTCAAGATAAATTACATTTATATTATAATGTTTATGTAAGTTCTAAGTGATTGGAAGACTTTACTATTCAAAGATCATTTCTAGGGGGCACCTGGGTGGCTCAGGGGGTTAAAGCCTCTGCCTTCGGCTCAGGACAAGGTCCCAGTGTCCTGGGATCAAGCCCCGCATCAGGCTCTCTGGTTGGCAGGGAGCCTGCTTCCTCCTCTCTCTCTGCCTGCCTCTCTGCCTACTTGTGATCTCTGTCTGTCAAATAAATAAATAGAATCTTAAAAAAAAAAAAAAGATCATTTCTATAAATAGCGTTATGAAGTGATATTACTTTATCACTTGACTAGCACTGTAGCATCATTTTCAAGGAATTTATCCTTGAAATCCAATGCATTTTAAGAAGGTTAATTAAGGTCAAATTTATAACAGGATGGGATAGAATTTAGAATCAAAGTAAAGTAACTTAATATTAGACTGTGAAATTGTTCCCAATAGAATACATTGATGTTTAGGAGAGGAGAAATAGAATGGGTAAATAATTGTACCACACACATAAAGGAATGTCTGCATATTCAGAGATACTGATGCATCTGTAGCTCAGTGCCTCTAGCTGAAAAATTCTTTAGGTCATTATATTAACTTCCTTGAGTTGCTGTAACATATACCACAAACCGTGGTTTAAGGCAATAGAAATTTATTGTCTCATAGTTTTGGAAGCTCAAGGACTGAAATAAGGTGTTGGTCAGGAGCCCAGCTTCCTCTGAAATCAATAAAGGGGATCCTCCTTTGCCTCCTTTTAGAATCTGGTGGTAGCAATCAATTCTTGGCATTTCTTGGCTTACAGTTGCATACTCTGCTCTGCCTTTGTCATCACATAGATTGCTCCCCATATGTCTGTGCTTTGGCCATCTATTTTTACAAAAACAGCACTCATAATGAATTACGGGAGCACTTTATTCCAATACGAGCACATCCTGACTTAACTGACATACATTAAAATGGCCTTATTTCCAAATAAGGTCACATTCTGAGGTACTTGTGTTTAGAACTCCAACATATCTTTTGTAAGGGGAAGAATGGGGGACACAATTTTACCAATAGCAGTCATGATAACTATTGTATGAGGTTCTTTAAAAAAAAAAAAAAAAGTGACCTCTCTATATTAACTGTTGGCAGTGCTGTACAAGTCCAGAAATATTTAGAACTCAAAGCATAACAAACCATTCTACCATAACACATCTAGGGGTGTGCAGCATAAAAGAGCAGCAGTGCCTCAGGAAGTCCTCTGTCACTGTGATAAGAATGCTACCTCTTCAAATGAAGGAAAGGGTTTTTTCCCACCACAAAAGCAGTTGTATAAGATTTAAGGTTTTCAACACAAAGTGATTACTTGTAGTAGAGGTTCTACTGAGTAGGAACCTTCTCCACATGAAGCATTTGTCTTCCTATACTGCTCCTCCTAAATCTTGACTGAAGCTTCTTTGTAAGATTTAGATTATGTAGTCATACTAATTTATAGAAACGTTAATAGTATGGATAAAAATATTACACAGAGGCACCTGGGTGTCTCAGTCAGTTAAGCGCCTGATTCTTGATTTCTGCTCAGGTCATGATCTTACGGTGGTGAGATCTAGCCGTGCTTCAGGCTCCACACTGGAGGTGGAACCTGCTTAATATTCTCTCTTTCCCTCTACCTCTGCCCATGCTTGTCCTCTCCCTCTCTCTCCCTAAAACAATAAAATTTTTTTTTAAATGCACAGATTTTAATTTTTTCACTGTTTTATTTCTATTTTAATCAGCTTTCCCATTTGCCAAGTTGTTATTTGCATCATTTTCTGTAGACATTGAACAAGAGTAAAAGGGCCATATCTTTCTTTCTACTATAAACATATAATCAAGCAAGAATTTACTTGGGGAAAATATAATTTAATTCACATTTAAAAAATTTTCCATGGGTATAAGATGTCACAGTTCCAATATTCGCTTTCAGAGAGAATCTACAATCAGGAGTTAAGATAGGCTACCTTGGAACCACACCAAAATATTAGCAAAAATTATTTTTTCAAAAGATTCTCTTTCAAAAAATCCCCAACCCCATCATAATATTATAGGTCCAAATATTCATAATTTCTGTGGTAAACATGGCAAGCTTAGTGCTATATGTCATCCAGTTATACATTTTTAACAAGCTAATTGTGTAGAGAACTTACAATGTGCCATTGTTTGATATATTTTATATATGACTATTTAATGCTTACAATTATCAGCACATGTTTTATATGTAGAAATTTATAGAGGGTGTATAAAATAGCTAGGTGATTTCAATTCCTTAAATGACAGTTTAAATACATGGAAAATAGTTAACATTATATTGTGTTGAATATTTGACCCCAAACACTGGTGGGCTTATTTACAAGATTGCAATAAATATCAAGAAATGTTATAAGTCCATGGCCACATTTTCCTTTGTGTTAACATGTAATTTTAAGTTACCCAACACTGTTGTTAGTCCTAATAGAAAAAAAAATTATCAATTCACCTCATAGATATCTCATGCATCAACATTGATTGCATGCTTAAATCAGAAAAAAAGTCTTGTTTATACAATTCTCCAATTCTTCTTTGTACTGCCTGCTACAAACGGTATAGTAAGAATAATAATGTATACATACATTTATTCTCCTATACCTCTGGTTTACTATCATGGGCCAGATAATTAAATCTAACTTTACTGCTATTGTTTTTAAGATAAAGCAATAGCAATGAGAGTATGCAACAGATTTTGAAAACTTGCAAATGTTTATCAAAAAGTTTATCAAGCTATCCTTCCAGTCCATATATTAAGGCAATTTTCTACTTCATACATATCTGCATATATTATTGAATCTGTCATTTTTAAAGGTATTTTTTTTCATAATACTGGAGCATGTATGTTTACTCAGAACAACTTGAGAAAAATAAAACAGTTGCTTAAAATCTTACTACCAAGACAACAACGCAATTGACCTTTTTTTTCCTCCCCTCATATACTTTTGGTTACTCTGTTTATATCTATTAGGTTAGCTCAAAGTCAACTTGTAAAAATTGAAAACCTTTCTCTGCATACACCACTTTCCTCCAGTGGTCTCTGTGTTTGTACGTAATACTACATTTCACTAAAAACCTGGGAATTGAGTGGTATAAAACATCTCTATTGCCCATTTATCCAATCAGTCTCTAAATGATCTTAATTCAGCTTGTAATCATACCTTTTAGATTCTTTCATCTTCTTTTATTCCAAGACAGTTTTGCTAAATTTCCATACAATATCAATCCTCCCTGTAGTTAAACTGATCAAGTCATTCTCATTATTGAAGCCCTGTATTAATTTCTCATTGCTCTAAATAAAGTCCATACTCCCTCACACTCCTTAGAATGGTTTTTCCCAGTGTGTATTTTGTTTCCCTTATCTTCGATCTAGAAATAGCACTGGTTAATGAAATTTTTGAGACATGTTTTTGAACCATGCTTATTTTTAATTCTTTCCCATTTGAGTGAGTCTCTTACCTATTGGCTTTAAGCTTATTCTTTCTTATATGTTCAGTTTGCTTCTTCCTCATCCTTCCTCCATCAACAGACTAAAATCTCTAGGACCTGTGCTACCTGCACTAATAAGCATTTACTGACTCATAGAATAGACTGAATTCCCCTGTTCTAAGCCTATAAACTTTAATATTTCCCTTAGACCAGACTCCCCTTTTACCGTAATTCTTGGTATAATATATTTCTCCCAAGAAAACTTGAAAATATTGAGAAGACAGGGGATGACTGATGTCTATCTTCTTTATTCCTATATCCCAGTAAAGTGCACAGTGTTGGTATCTTCATGGGGAAAAAATGGAACATTTGTAGATCTGATGAATTAATCAAATAGTAATTTGTTCCTCTAATTTTCCACCTTCAACATTTAAGCGATTTATTGCTTTTCATTATTCAAATAGCATTGCATTGAATAAAACTTGCTTTTATATGTCTACATATATCTATAATTATTATATTTAAATACATTCTATGAGAGCACTCTTTGGCTAAATATATATAATTTCTAACAGTTTTGTACAGTATTAATTGTGTTCAAAAAGATTTATAGCCATACATAACTGTATTGTACATTTTTCCTGCTACTAAAGGTGTGTTGACAATTTTACATCTAAGGCAATTTATCTATAGTTGGTTGATGTATTTAGGTAGAAGTTAATAAATTAAAAAATATATATATAGTACAATTACGGATCACTATCCAAATACAACTAATGTGTGTATATATATATACACACATTATATATATATATATATATATATATATATATACATTTAAAATTTGGTAGTTAAAAATTGTTTTCCTTAATTATTGAATTTTCTTACTTTAAAATATTGAATATTTATTAATGAGCATTTAATATTTACTTTTTATTTTAAAATATGAGAACAAGGAATGAATGTTTTTATAGTCTTACTTTCCAGAAAACTTATTTGTGTCTTTGGATCTTGATTATGATGATGATGGTGATCTCTGTCATTATTGCAATTATGAAGGCAGCACTTGCATAACCAAGACAGAATCTACTTTCCAACTTCCTTAATTCTGTGGTTACTAGAATGAGTTAGAGAAAAAAATCAAACATTTTCTGTTTATATTTGAAAATCTATATCAGACTTCTCAGCAACACTCCTTTTAGCAAAGGTTTAGGTTACATTTTTGTGATTCCAAAGCTTTATTTGGACATGTAATAATTCATAAAATGTCCCATTTCTAAATCTTCTTGTAGCTTCCATACAGATATAACATCAAGATCAAGTGGTAAGATCTCCAGCAGCATCACCTCATATGTGAGGTTATATCCTATGCCAAACTTTGAATGTATCATAAAAACATTGAATTACCTCAGTAGTTACATGTCTGAGAAAAAAAAAAAAAGGGACATTTAACTTTGCAGCACTGCAGTGCAAAGTATCAGCTGTCACTGACTTCAAGAACACCATCAACTTCTGCAAATGTTGTCTGAAAGAAATTCAACAAATATATTGCATGCCATCCCAAAATAATGAGTTCTCTTATACTTTTACTAAGTGTTATTGACCATAGCAAATGACAATATCTAATGCAAAAGTAGATTATCGATTATACCACTGCACCGCACTAACCAATATTGTCAGAAAATTATCTGAATTTTTAAAAATCACATTTGTTTGAACTACAAAGTTATTAACACTATTTGGGTGCCATTGTTGCCCTAAATCTAATAGTATCTTTTGTGGTTTTATTTATTATTTCATCCTACATATGTTTGTTTCAAAAGACAAAGGTTACTATTTCCACTTTACAGATGCAGAAAATGGGAGTTTCTAATATTAAGCAATCAGTGGCAGTGTCAGGAGAAACACATACATCTCTATGCTGTAATTATGCTATATATATAAGCATATATATATTTTTTTTTAATTTATTAACTGCTACCTAAATACATCAGCCAACTATAGTTAAATTGCCTTAGATGTAAAATTGTCAACACATCTTTAGTAGCAAGAAAAATCTTACAAACTTAAAATTGTAACATATAATTATCAAAATTTCAAGATCCCAGTTTAATCAATCTGCATTTAGTTTATAATTTATAGCAGTACTAGTGACTGGCTAACTAGTGTAATTGCTTCTCATGATTCATTTGACTTCTTGACTTACTTAAATCCTCCCTGTCTTATAGACCACTTTTTAAAAATATTATGGCGTGTTTTGTTTTCAGAACATGGAATTTTGGTAGACTTATCTACATCCAAAACAAAATAGCAAATGTATTTTTAGAAGGGATTCAATAAATATTTTATTTAATGTTTAATGAATAAATAATAAGTGTGCCTGTGTGTGCATGCGTGTGTGTGTGTGTGTGTGTGTGTGTGACAGAGAGAGAGAGAGAGAGAAAGGTACTGGACAGAGAATCTGTTGGCATAGGGAGTTGCATGAGAAAAGAAATAGAGGCAGAACAAGCCTTGTTGCAGTAGAAGACTTCCAAGTGTCATAGATTATGTAAGTTTTAGGTGGCAGTACAACATGAGGTGGGATACAAAAGGAGAAAAGGGGGGCACCTGGGTGGCTCAGTGGGTTAAGCCGCTGCCTTCGGCTCAGGTCATGATCTCAGGGTCCTGGGGTCGAGTCCCGCATCAGGCTCTCTGCTCAGCGGGGAGCCTGCTTCCCCTCTCTCTCTCTGTCTGCCTCTCCGTCTACTTGTGATCTCTATCAAGTAAATAAATAAAATCTATAAAAAAAAAAGGAGAAAAGGTATGAAACAGAATATTGCATTCAGTGGTAGGCTGGATTTGGTTTAATGTGCTTCTCTGTAGCATCTCTTCACTAGCCTGAGTTCAGTTATGGCACTGTTGGATGTCTGAAATCAGATATATTGAGAATACTTACATACTGAAAATCAAGAAATGGTATAAATCAATTATTTTCCTTTCAGAGTGGCAGTAGTTAAACCTTTCCCAACATACTACTTCATGACATGAAAATAAATTTACACCTTGTGCATTAAAATAATTTTGAAGCCTTTTTTTTTCTCAAGATTTTTATTTATTTGACAGAGAGAGAGACAGATCACAAGCAGGCAGATAGACAGGAAGAGAGAGGGGAGGAAGCAGGCTCCCTGCTGAGCAGAGAGCCCATCACAGGGCTTGATCCCAAGACCCTAAGACCATGACCTGAGCCAAAGCAGAGGCTTAACCCACTGAGCCATCCAGGCACCCCAAATTTGAAGTATTTAAAAGAATAAAAAAAAACTTCACTTGACTTTTTAAAAGACAGAATGATTCCAAGGGGTAAAAGTTTTAAGTAAAACCTCATAGTTAAAAAATATTTCTATATTCTATATAAGAAATTATGGAGGTAGCACTGAATATGAGGAGAGGAACAGAAAACAAAAATATATATGAATGGTGCTTTAATCTTCTAGTGATTATACTTTTTATGCTTGGCATCTACACACAGTATAGTATTGTGATGAAGGTCAATTTTCCAAAAAATCCTTGGCAAATGACACTTTATTTATTTGAAGACAAGCAGAGAGATATTCCAGGGAATGGCAGTGAACGTATGCTCCCATATACCAGAAGCAAACATGGAAACTTACATATATAATAAACTGCTGGGAGGTTAAAGACATCAGACACAATCACTAATTAAAAAACAAAACAAAACTATGCATAATGAATATCAACTTTCTATGTAGCATAAATGTAAATGATGATTCAAATGCCATTTTATATTTTTAGATAATTGTACCTATAGAAATGAATCTGGTTGTCCTGTATCTATTTATCTAACTTCTGTTCTTTCTCTGTTATCTTTCTTGCATACTTAAAACTATCATCAAAGTCACCTCTTCTAAAGAATTTTTATCAGACTGTGTTATTTAACCTTTGAGTCTGTTTCCACGTTTTACAACTTGTGAACCTTGAGACATCATTCACACTAGTGAAGGTTACCAGGACTTTGAATCCTAGATATACATTTATAGTGGGAGATTTTCCCAATATGAAACAGAGTAGTTGAATCTATACAAAACTGTAGTATTATGGGTTTAATGAGCCTATCAGGAAGATTGTGTCCCTCTTAAAGTTTAAACTTTTAGGGGGAAAAAACTTCCAAACCATTTTCAAAAGATATATTTGAAGTACTTTTTATACAAGATAAAATTATCTACCTTTATCATTTTTTTAAAAATGAGAGAAAAAAGTATAAGGATGAATTAATGATTCTATACTATCTATGGACTCAGCCTGATGCGATCAGCAATACATTTGAATGTAAAGTGCTGTTAAGCATAAAAGAGTTTTAAAAACATTTTTTCTTTGTGTGAAAGTATTTTCTATATGTATAACTTCAAAATACATGTTCCAAAGTCTTGCTTATAGAAACTTATACTTAAGAATCTAAATATCTGTTTTAAGGAATTCTTCAAAATCCTTATTAAAATATAATAATAAATTATATCTAATGGTTTTTCAGAATATAAATCATTACTTCTGAGTTGTAAATTAGTCTGATTTCATTTTGAATAATTTTTCATCATTTAGTCCCATAATATAGATTATAAAATACCTGAAACAATAAAATCTCCATGGCACATAGAGTTTAATATAATGAAACTTAAATTTGTTTTATGTCTATTATATTCCCAAGTGCTCTAGTAGTGAACAAGGCAGTGGTTCTATTAGATTTCTTTTGCATATATATATTTCATTACATCATTTAAAAACTTTGACATGTGCAATCACACCGTTATGTCTAAAAACAAACTTTGTATTCGAGTAAGATTTTACATCTCCTAACTGTGTAAATCCAGAAAGAAAGAAATTCATTTTACATGAATAAAGAATAAGATTACACAATGTTTGGGCAAAAGTATCTTTAAGGACATGTATAGTTACTTTATCCATTATTTTTTAGTACTTCCTTATTATTAATATTGTAAATATAAAAGATCAGCAGTATTTAGGGCATGAATTTATGACATTTTAAATTTGAAATGTCTCATAGTAGCAATAGCATATGTTAAATATGGTAATAGCTACAAATTTGAAATAATCTATACAAATTCAGAATATATTTGGCATGTCTTTTAGAGGTTTTTTTTTTTCAGAATATAATTCATTACTTCTGAGTTGTAACTGAAGCAGTTAAATATGGTAAGTCCAGTTAAAAACATTCACATTGTCTATAAAACATGGAATGATGCTTATGTATAATGATATAAATTCAAAGGCTTGTGGAGCATGAATATAGCATAATTAAAATTACAAAACAGGATCATTGATGGGGAAGAGGGTCATTTTTAAAACAAAGTTTTCTATTGCTTTCAGTTTATTCACTGGGATTATATTTCCTTTATGTTTACAATATTAATAATACTCTAAAATTTTGTGTCTTAACATTTCATTTGTCAGAATGGCATCAATTTTGCTGGTTTCTCTGAGTCATTGAATGTAATGTATGAAAACTCAGTTGTAAGGCAGCCTGAGAGAATACAAAATTTATCATAGAAAGTGCTACATCCTGGGAATTTGAACACCAGAACTGTCAGCTAGACCATATTACTACTCATTTTAAGTGTCCATAATAAGGGCCTTTAAGACTTATAATACCAGTTTATATCATATTTTGTACCTATAATTTTATTGTTGGATTTTGCTCCTTTTACTTTTTTGCCTATGTTAAGATTTATGTTTCCATTTTTCTGAAGATTTTATTTATTCATTTGAGAGAAAGGCAGACAGACAGACAGTGTACAAGCAGGGGGAGAGGCAGAGGGAGAGGGAGAAACAGACTCTCTGCTAAGCTGGGAGCCTGACATAGGGCTCAATCTCAGGATCTGGAGATCATGACCAAAGGCAGAAGCTTAACTTTCCGAGCCACTCAGATGCCCTAAGTTTACATTTTAAAATAAAATAAATGACAATTTATGCCAACCATTTACTAACTAAAAGTCAGTTCTTGTATATATGTTATTTTAAGGACTTTGACCATTACTCTATGTCATTTAAAAAGAAAGGATGAAGGACTTTGAGGCCAAGGAGCCACAGAATCACTACGACTGCATGCTTGGGAAAATGAAGTGTGGATTCAGGGCGGCCAGTTAGGGTGCTGATGCAGTACTTTGGGGGACAGATATTAACATTTTGGAGAGGTTGGAGTGAGTAGAATTGAGTAGAAATAATGAAAAGTGATTAGTTCCTCTATATATTTTGAAGATAGAATTAATAGGATTTATAGATTTATAGACAGATTATAAGAGTGTTTAAGAAAAAAAAAAAGATGAATTTGGCATGTTGCCAAAATTATTCTTCTCAGCATCTGGAAGCATAGACTTGCCTAGGGTGGTAAAGCTGCAGATCAGGGGCACCTGGCTGGCTCAGTGGGTTAAAGCCTCTGCCTTTGGCTCAGGTCATGATCCCAGAATCCTGGGATCAAGCCCCGCATCGGGCTCTCTGCTCAGCAGGGAGCCTGCTTCCTCCTCCTCTCTCTCTCTCTGCCTACTTGTGATCTCAGTCTGTCAAATAAATAAATACAATCTTAAAAAAAAAAAAAAGACTGCAGATCAGCAGAATTTAGGGCACGAATTTATGACATTTTAAATTTGAGATGTCTTGTACTAGCAATAGCATATGTTAAATATGGTAATAGCTATAAATTTGAAATAATCTATACAAATTCAAGATATCATTGGCATGTCTTTCAGAGTTTTTTTTTTTTTTAAATCAGGAACCTGTGATCTATATTTTAGTGAATGATAAAATGAGAAGCATAGACTTTTTGCTCTTGTTCATATACAAAATGTTGGATTTTATTTCTCCTAAGTATGGAGTTATACATGTCCTTTGAGGTACAGTGTAGGACTCTGGGCTGAAGGCACAAATGTGGTAGTCATGTGCATATTTATAGATGGCATTTAAAGGCCAGAGCCTGTGTAATATCATCAAATGAATGAATATGGATGAAATGAGGAGAAGCTCAAGAAATGAGTGTTAGAGCCTTTCAGTGTGGAGAAATGAAAGAGAAGAGGAAAAACCAGGAAAGGATCCTCAGAAGGGATAATCAGTGAGTGGTAGGCAAACTGGTAAGATGTGGTGACCTGTGATGCAACTAATTTATTTCAAGAAAGAATAGTATTTATTTTTGTTAAATTCTCTCATAGGTAGGGTCAACTAAAGACTGGCAAGTTACTTATTCATTTGGCAGCATGTAGGTTGACAAGAATGGTTTTGAATTGAGGAGTTGAGTGAATTCTACTGAAAAGGATGATGAGAGAATTGGAGACAACATGTAGATAGCATCTTTTTAGGAATTTTTAAAAAATGATTAGAGAAAGCGGGTTTTACACGATGGGAAAGGGATGATCATGGGAACACTGTGGCTATTTTTCCACAGGAAACGTGAACTTCCAGAACATAAAAACTTGGTGATATAGGAGAGGAAAAAAAAAAGAACTCATTCAGGTATCATTTTTTTTTAATTTTTTAATTTTCGAGTATGTAAGAAGTGATGGGATTGGATTTAGATAAGAGCAAGATTAACACATCATGAGTAAAGATCAGAGTCTATAGACACAGGAAGAGTCAAGACTGTCAATGACATGCGTCTAGTGTGTATCTTTTTTTTTTATCTTTTGTTTTAATTTTTGATTTTTAATAAACATATAATGTATTTTTATCCCAAGAGGTACAGGTCTGTGAATTGCCAAGTTTACACACTTCACAGCACTCACCATAGCACATACACTACCTGATGTCCATAACCCCCCCCCCCCTCCTCCCCCCCCCCCCCCCCAGCAACCCTCAGTTTGTTTTGTGAGATTAAGAGTCACTTAAGGTTTGTCTCCCTCCCGATCCTATCCTGTTTCATCTATTCTTCTCCTACCCCCCTAACCCCCAACGTTGCATCTCCACTTCCTCATATCAGGGAGGGTATATGATAGCTGTCTTTCTCCAAATGACTTATTTTGCTCAGCATAATACCCGCTAGTTCCATCCACATTGTCTCAAATGGCAAGATTTCATTTCTTTTGATGGCTGAATAGTATTCCATTGTGTATATATACCACATCTTCTTTATCCATTCATCTGTTGATGGACATCTAGGTTCTTTCCATAGTTTGGCTATTGTAGACATTGCTGCTATAAACATTCTGGTGCACGTGCCCCTTCAGATCAATACATTTGTATCTTTATGGTAAATACCCAGTAGTGCAATTGCTAGGTCAGAGGGTAGTTGTATTTTCAACTTTTTGAGGAACATCCATGCTGTTTTCTGGAGTAGTTGCACCACCTTGCATTCCCACCAAGAGTGTAGGAGGTTCCCCTTTCTCTGCATCCTTGCCAGCATCTGTCATTTCCTGACTTGTTTATTTTAGCCATTCTGACTGGTGTGAGGTGATATCGCATTGTGGTTTTAATTTGTATTTCCCTGATGCCGAGTGATGTGGAGCACTTTTTCATGTGTCTGTTGGCCATCTGGATGTCTTCTTGGCAGAAATGTCTTCGTGTCTTCTGCCCATTTCTTGATTGGATTATTTGTTCTTTGGGTATTGAGTTTGCTAAACTCTTTATAGATTTTGGATACTAGCCCTTTATCTGATATGTTGTTTGCAAATATCTTCTCCCAATTCTCTCAGTTGTCTTTTGGTTTTGTTAACTTTGCTGTGCAAAAGCTTTTGATCTTGATAAAATCCCAATAGTTCATTTTTGCCCTTGCTTCCCTTTCCTTTGGCAATGTTCCTAGGAAGATGTTGCTGCAGCTGAGGTCGAAGCCTGTGTTATCCTCAAGGATTTTGATGGATTCCCTTCTCACATTGAGGTCCTTCATCCATTTTGAGTCTATTTGCATGTGTGGTGAAAGAAAAGTGTCCAATTTCATTTTTCTGTATGTGGCTGTACAATTTTCCCAACACCATTTATTGAAGAGGCTGTCTTTTTTCCATTGGACATTCTTTTCCGCTTTGTCGAAGATTAGTTGACCATAGAGCTGAAGATCTATTTCTGGGCTCTCTATTTGGTTCCATTGATCTGTGTGTCTGTTTTTGTGCCAGTACCATACTGCCTTGATGATGACAGCTTTGTAATAGAGCTTGAAGTCCAGAATTATGATGCCACCAATTGGCTTTCTTTTTCAATATTCCTTTGGCTATTTGAGGTCTTTTCTGGTTCCATATAAATTTTAGGATTATTTGTTCCATTTCTTTGAAAAAAAATGGTGGGATTTTGATAGGGAGGGCATTAAATGTGTAGATTGTTTTAGGTAGCATAGACATTTTCACAATATTTGTTCTTCCAATCCAGGAGCATGGAACATTTTTCCATTTCTTTATGTCTTTCTCAATTTCTTTCATGAGTACTTTATAGTTTTCTGAGTATAGATTCTGTGCCTCTTTGGTTAGGTTTATTCCTAGGTATCTTATAGTTTTGGGTGCAATTATAAATGGGATTGACTCCTTAATTTCTCTTTCTTCTGTCTTGTTGTTGGTGTAGAGAAATGCAACTGATTTCTGTGCATTGATTGTATATCCTGACACTCTACTGAATTCCTGTACAAGTTCTAGCAGTTTTGGAGTGGAGTCCTTTGGGTTTTCCACATATAGTATCATATCATCTGTGAAGAGTGATAGTTTGACTTCTTCTTTCCTGATTTGGATGATTCAATTTCTTTTTCTTGTCTGATTGCTGAGACTAGGACTTCTAGTACTATGTTGAATAGCAGTGGTGATAATAGACATCCCTGCCGTGTTCCTGACCTTAGTGGAAAAGCTTTCAGTTTTTCTCCATTGAGAATGATATGTGCCGTGGTTTTTTTCATAGATGGCTTTGATAATATTGAGGTATGTGTCCTCTATCCCTACACTTTGAAGAGTTTTCATGAGGAAGGGATGCTGTACTTTGTCAAATGCTTTTTCAGCATCTATTGAGAGTATCATATGGTTCTTGTTCTTTCTTTTATTGATGTGTTGTATCACATTGATTGATTTGCGGATGTTGAACTAACCTTGCAGCCCTGGAATAAATCCCACTTGGTCGTGGTGAATAATCCTTTTAATGTACTATTGAATCCTATTGGCTAGTATTTTGGTGAGAATTTTTGCATCTGTGTTCATCAAGGATATTGGTCTGTAGTTCTCTTTTTTGATGGGATCCTTGTCTAGTTTTGGGATCAAGGTGATGCTGGCCTCATAAAATGACTTTTGAAGTTTTCCTTCCATTTATATTTTTTGTAACAGTTTCAGGAGAATAGGAATTAGTTCTTCAAATGTTTGGTAGAATTCCCCCGGGAAGCTGTCTGGCCCTGGACTTTTGTTTGTTTGGAGATTTTTAATGACTGTTTCAATCTCCTTACTGGTTATGGGTCTGTTCAGGTTTTCTATTTCTTCCTGGTTCAGTCGTGGTAGTTTATATGTCTCTAGGAATGCATCCGTTTCTTCCAGATTGTCAAATTTGTTTCTATAGTGTTGCTCATAGTATTTTCTTGTAATCTTTTTATTTCTTTGATGTTAGTTGTGTTCTCTCCCCTTTCATTCATGATTTTATTTATTTGGGTCCTTTTTTTTTTTTTTTTTTGGTAAGTCTGGCCAGGGGTTTATCAATTTTATGAATTCTTTCAAAGTACCAGCGCCTAGTTTTGTTGATTTGTTCTATTGTTTTTTTGGTTTCTTTTTCATTGATTTATGCTCTGATCTTTATGATTTCTCTTCTCCTTCTTGGTTTAGGCTTTCTTTCTTTTTCTTTCTCCAGCTTCTTTAGGTGTAGATTTAGGTTGTGTATTTGAGACCTTTCTTGTTTCCTGAGAAAGGGTTGTACCACTATATATTTTCCTCTCAGGACTGCCTTTTCTGTGTCCCACAGATTTTGAACCATTGTGTTTCCATTATCATTTGTTTCCATTAATTTTTTCAATTCCTCTTTAATTTCCTGGTTGACCCATTCATTTTTTAGAAGGATGCTGTTTAGTCTCCATCTATTTGTGTTCTTTCCAAATTTCCTCCTGTGATTGAGTTCTAGCTTCAGAGCATTGTGGTCTGAAAATACACAAGGAATGATCCCAATCTTTTGATACTAGTTAAGACATGATTTAGGACCTAGGATGTGATTTATTCTGGAGAATGTTCTATTTGCACTAGAGAAGAATGTGTATTCTGTTGCTTTGGGATGAAATGTTCTGAATATATCTGTGATGTCCATCTGGTCCAGTGTGTCATTTAAGGCATTCATTTCCTTGTTGATCTTTTGCTTGGATGATCTGTCCATTTCCGTGAGGGGAGTGTTAAAGTCCCCTACTATTATTGTGTTATTGTCGATGTGTTTCTTTGATTTTGTTATTAATTGGTCTATATAGTTGGCTGCTCACATGTTAGGGGCATAGACATTTAAAATTGTTAGATCTTCTTGTTGGATAGACCCTGTGAGTATGATATAGTGTCCTTCCTCATCTCTTATCATAGTCTTTGGTTTAAAATCTATTTGATCTGATAAAAGGATTGCCACCCCTGCTTTCTTCTGATGTCCATTCGCATGGTAAATTGTTTCCCACCTCCTCACTTTAAATCTGGAGGTGCCTTTTGGTCTAAAATGAGTTTCTTGTAGGCAACATATAGATGGGTTTTGTTTTTTTTATCCGTTTTGATATCCTGTGTCTTTTGATTGGAGTATTTAGCCCATTATCATTCAGGGTAGCTATTGAGAGATAAGAATTTAGTGCCATTGAATTGCCTGTAAGGTGACTGTTACTGTATATTGTCTCTATTCCTTTCTGATCTACTACTTTTAGGGTTTCTCTTTGCTGTAGTGACCTTTTCAATATTTCCTGTAGAGCTGGTTTGGTGTTTGCAAATTCTTTCAGTTTTTGTTTGTCTGGAAGCGTTTTATCTCTCCTTCTATTTTCAATGATAACCTAGCTGGATATAGTATTCTTGGCTGCATGTTTTTCTTGTTTAGTGCTCTGAGTATATCATGTCATTTCTTTCTGGCCTGCTAGGTCTCTGTGGATAAGCCCACTGCCAATCTAATATTTTTACCATTGTATGTACAGACTTCTTTTCCCGGGCTGCTTTCAGGATTTTCTCTTTGTCACTAAGACTTGTAAATTTTACTATTCGGTGATGGGGTGTGGACCTATTGTTGTTGATTTTGAGGGGGGTTCTCTGCACCTCCTGGATTTTGATGCTTGTTCCCTTTTCCATATTAGGGATATTCTCTCCAATAATTCTCTCCAATATACCTTCTGTTTCCCTCTCTCTTTCTTCTTCTTCTGGAATCTCAATTATTCTAATGTTGTTTCATCTTATGGTATCACTTATCTATCGAATTCTCCCCTCATGGGCCAGTAGCTGTTTGTCCCTCTTTTGCTCAGCTTCTTTATTCTCTGTCATTTGGTCTCCTATATCACTAATTCTTTCTTCTGCCTCATTTATCTTAGCAGTGAGAGCCTCCATTTTTTATTGCACCTCATTAATAGCTTTTTTTATTTCAACTTGGTTAGATTTTAGTTCTTTTATTTCTCCCAAAAGGGCTTTTATATTTCCAGAAAGGGTTTCTGTAATATCTCCCACACCTTTTTTTGAGCCCGGCTAGAACCCTGTGAATCGTTGTTCTGAACTCTAGATCTGACATATTACCAATGTCTGTATTGATTAGGTCCCTAGCCTTCAGTACTGCCTCCTTATCTTTTTTTTTGTGGTGATTTTCTGCCTTGTCATTTTATCAAGATAATAGTATATGAAGGAGCAAATAAAATATGGAAAGGGTGGCAAAGAACCCAGGAAAATGTGCTTTAACCAAATCATAAGAGACCCAAATCGTGGGAGGGAGAAGAGGGATAAAAAGCTATTGAGAAAAAAAAATTAAAATAAAAAAAAACAAATAAAGAAAAAATATAAAATATAAAAAAATAAAAAATATATATTAGATAAACTAGTTAAAAAACATTTAAAAATAAAAGGGTAAAATTTTTTAAAATTTTAGCAGAAGAAAAAAAATTAAAAAAAAAATTAAATTAACTGCTAGACTAAAGAATCATGGGGAGAAAACCATGAGTTCCGTGCTTTGCTTTCTCCTCCACTAGAATTCTGCTGCTCTCCTTGGTAGGTGAACTTTGTCGTGGCTGTATTTCTTGTTGATCTTCTGGGGGAGGGGCCTGTTGTAGTGATTCTCAAGTGTCTTTGCCCGAGGCAGAATTGCACAGCCTTTACCAGGCGCTGGGCTAAGTAATCTGGAGCTTTTCGCTTTGGGGAGATTTTGTCCCCTGAAAGCTTTCCATAGATTTCCAAAGGATGGGAATGAAAATGGTGGCCTCCCAGTCTCTGGCCCAGAGGAACGGAGAGCTGGAGGTCCCACTCATCAGGACGACCTCAGAGAAAAGAGCCCAACCACTCCTGTCTCCCTGGCCTCTGGCCGTGCTCTGTGCTCACCGAATCTGGGACTGGTTCAAGGTAACCCCGAGCTGAGAGCTCACTCCTCAGCTCTGTCTCTGTAGCCAGCTTCGCTGGTCCAATACCTGTGAGCTCTGTGACACTCAGACACCCCCGATCCTTCTGTGACCCCGTGGGACCTAGGGCCCCACTGGCCCCACGTGGGCTTCACCCCGGTTTAGCCTCTGGAGTAATGTCCCTCAGTGGAGCAGACTTTTAAAAGTCCTGATTTTGTGTTCCATTGCTCCACTGTTTGCAGGGAGCCGGCCCCTCCCCCTGTGGTCTATCTTTCCATCGCTTTGGATTCACTTCTCTTCCAGTCCTATCTTTCAGAAAGTGGTCAATTTTCTGTTTCTAGAATTGCTGTTCTTCTTATCTTCAATCTCCTGTTGGTTTTGTAATTGTTTGCAATGGTTAGATAAGCTATCTAGCTGATCTCCTGCTACCTGATGTCATCTCAGCCTGCTACTTCTCCACCACCTTGACTCATCCCCTAGGGTGTATCTTTAACAGTATTTTCTGTTGGAGTTTTGTTCTATTAGGTAGCATTTACATTAAAAAAGAAAAAGGGAATTTTGGCTTTGAACTTATACAATGTGGAGTGATATTGGCATTTAGATGTTGTGATGGTGGAGGTGGAGGTCTGTGGAAATTCTTAGATGAATTTATCACCTGGAAGTGCGAGTGGATTATCAGTTGGAGGAGTGTATGGAATTCATGAAATGTTCACCTAGGAGGTTTGGGCATAGGATGTGTAGGATAATTGCAGTGAAACATTAATAACTTACTTGAAGCTTGTGAGCAGGAACTTAAGTAGTATCACCCAGCATTTTAGGGTACAACTTTAGATACATTCAATTGCATAAAGGCCATAGATTGTTTTTAATGGAGAAATGTGTGTCATTGAAAATAAATTATTGTGAAATGATAGCTTTAAAACAACCACTGGTAATTTGGAAATAGCCTATAAATTATTTTCCGTTGAAGAAATATCTATATTCTGATAAATCATGAAGGACACTCCAGAATTAATGAAACATATGGATACTATTAATCAGATGTAATTTTTTGGTATACAAGTTCAGATATATCAACATTTTCCCTCAAGTTTTATACAAAACATATATTTAGGGGTGCCTGGATGCTCAATCATTAAGTATCTGCCTTCAGCTCAGGTCATGATCCTGGGGTCCTGGGATCAAGCCCCACATTGGACTCCCTGCTCCATGAGAAGTCTGCTTATCTCTATCCCACTCCCCCTACTTCTGTCTCTTCTTTAGTTGTCTCTCTCTCTGTCAAATAAATAAATAAAACCTTTAAAAAAAACATATTTAGGATGTAATATTAAAAATAACAAAGAATACCAGGTTTTGTATTTAAAGAATCAAAAATTTGGGGTGCCTGGGTGGCTCAGAGGGTTGGGCCTCTGCCTCAGCTCCAGTCATGATCTCAGGGTCCTGGGATCAAGCCCTGCATCAGCTCTCTGCTCAGCAGAGAGCCTGCTTCCCCCCATCTCTCTCTGCCTGCCTATCTGCCTATTTGTGATCTCTGTCAAATAAATAAATTAAATCTTAAAAAAATTAAAAATTTAATTTACTCAACTGTAATTAAAATTGAATTTAGTTGTGAAATCATGTCTTTGCCTGTGAAAATTAATTATTATAATGAAATTTAGTATAGCCTTATGAGATTTTTAGTACAAATTTGAATGCAAACATTTTGTTATTTTCCAAGAATAAAAGTGATTAAAGGAAAAACTTAAGGAATTCATTACAGTAAACAGATCATATCAGGTTTTTGTTTGCTTGCTTGTTTTGTTTTCTCAAAATAATACCAAGTAAAACCTTTTGAGAAAGGCAATTTCTATAACACTATCAAAATGTATATTTCCACATCTTTGAATTTCTGTGTTTTACCTAGGAATAGAGCTAAAATGCCCTTTCTCATATTGCTTTGACATCCTAAGCAGATACATGATCAGATGAATTCTACAGGCTTCTTACAAAATGGGAAGCTGATCCTATAGTTCTGAATTTAACCCCCTTTTATTTCCACACAGACAAACACATACTCAGACAAGTCAGTCCTATTATGTCTTGAGATATTTCTTTTAAAAAAGTGGTTTTATTCTTCTAATATATTGTTGGTTGACTATCTTTAAAATCTACTAATAAATTTCTTATTAAATAAAATGTGTGTATGAGTTTTAAGAAACAATTTCTGCTATTTAATGAATAATTCAAATTGGATATTTTATACAATTTAGCCTTCTGCCCATTTTTTGACATGATTATCTGTTTTTTGAGTGTTGAGTTTAAGGAGTTCTTTATAGATCATGGATATCAGCCCTTTGTAGTGTCATTTGTGAATATCTTCTCCCATTCCATGGATTGCCACTTTGTTTTGTTGACTGTTTCCTTTGCTGTGCAGAAGCTTCTTATCTTGATGAAGTCCCAAAAGTTCATTTTTGATTTTGTCTCCTTTGCCTTTGGAGGTACATCTTGAAAGAATTTGCTGTGGCCAATGTCGAAGAGGTTACTGCCTATGTTCTCCTCTAGGATTTTGATAGATGCCTGCCTCAGATTGAGGTCTTTTTTCCATTTCGAGTTTTTTTTTTGTGTGTATGGTGTAAGAGAATGGTCAAGTTTCATTCTTCTATACATCGCTGTCCAATTTTCTCAGCATCATTTCTTGAAGAGACTGTCTTTTTTCCACTGGATATTTTTTCCTGCTTTGTCGAAGATTATTTGACCATAGAGTTGAGGATCCATATTTGGGCTCTTTACTCTGTTCCACTGGTCTCTGTGTCTGTTTTTATGTCAGTACCATGCTGTCTTGGTCATCACAGCTTTGTAGTAAAGCTTGAAATCAGGCAATATGCCCCAATTTTGTTTTTCTTTTTCAACATTTCCTTAGCAATTTGGGGTCTCTTCTGGTTCCATACAAATTTTAAGATTGCTTGTTCCATCACTTTGAAAAATGCTATGGAATTTTGATTGGGATGGCATTGAAAATATACATTGCTCTGGGCAGTATAGAAATTTTAACATTTTAACGATGACATTTTAACAATGTTTATAGACATTTTATCAATGTTCATTCTACTGATCCATGAGCCTGGAATGCTTTTCTATCTTTTTGCATCTTCAATTTCTTTCATGACTGTTGTGTAGTTCCCCGAGTACAGATCCTTTGCCTCTTTGATTAGGTTTATTCCCAGGTATCTTATGTTTTGGGGTACTATAGTAATTGGAACCGATTCTCTAATTTCCCTTTCTATTTTTCCATTGTTAGTGTATAAGAAAGCAACTGATTTCTGTGCATTGATTTTGTATCCTGCCACATTACTGAATTGCTGTATGAATTCTAGTAATTTTGGGGTGGAGTCTTTTGGGTTTTCCATATAAAGTATCATGTCATCTGTGAAGAGAGTTTGACTTCTTCTTTGCCAATTTGAATACCTTTCTTTTTGTTTTCTGATTGCTGCTGCTAGGACTTCTAGTACTATGAAGAGCAATGGTGGCAAGAGTGGGCATCCTTGTTGTGTTCTTGATCTCAAAGGTAAGGCTGTCAGCTTTTCCCCATTGAGAATGATATTTGCTGTGGGTTTTTCATAGATAGATTTTATGAAATTGAGGAATGTTCCTTCTATCCCTATACTCTGAAGTTAATTGGGAATGGATGCTGTATTTTGTCAAATGCTTTTTCTGCATCAGTTGAGAGGACTGTGTGGTTCTTCTCTCTTCTCTTATAGATTTGTTCTGTCACATTGATTGATTTCTGAATGTTAAACTACCCTTGCATCCCATGGATAAATTCCACCTGGTCATGTGGATAATCTTTTTAATGTACTGTTGGATCCTATTAACTAGGATCTTTTTGGGTATCTTGGCATCCATATTCATCAGGAGTATGTGTCTGAAATTCTTTTCGGTGGGGTTTTTGCCTGGTTTGAGGATCAGGGTAATAGAGGCTTCATAAAAAGTGTCTGGAAGCTTTCCTTCTGTTTCTAATTTTTGAAACAGCTTCAGGAGAATAGGTGTTATTTCTTCTTTGAATGTTTGATAGAATTCCCCAGGGAATCCCTCGGGTTTTGGGCTTTTGTTTTTTAGGAGGTTTTTGATCACTGCTTCAATCTCATTACTAGATATTGGTGTATTCAGATTGTCAATTTCTTCCTGTTTCAGACTTGGAAGTTCATAGGTTTCCAGGAATGCATCTATTTCTTCTATGTTGCTTAACTTATTGGCATATAAATGTTGACAATAATTTCCTTAGTTACAGTTTGATTAATAACTAATTAATCAAAATTCACCTCCACAAGTTTGCTACTAATTCTCTGTTCATATTAAATTCTCATGTTTTGCATTTAATAAGAAAATGTATTTTGATACTTTTCATAAGGAGAATAACAATAGCAGTGTTTTGAAGTTGATTTTACATGTCATAATTAATATTTTCACTGTGCTTTTTAATGCCTTGCAAACTACACTGGCTTTTTTATGTGTGTGTGTGTGAAGTTTACTGTGTGCCATTAAATACATTAATAAATAGAAATTGTTTATAAAATAAGTGTCTGTCATCAGTATTTAAAGATGTTACTTAAAATAATTGTTCACTGGAAGTGCAGGCATGACAAAAATCTTTGCACCATGACAAGTTAAATTATTAACAAAGAAATTTATCATAAGATAAACTGTAATGGATATTACAGCAATGGCTAACAAGAAGTATTGTATTATGGGGATTAAATTCATAATTAGTGTGTCCAGTGGAATCTCATTGGAAATACAAAGAGAATGACTATTACATATCTGTTGAATCATTGTACTGTTCACTTTACTCAGAGTTTTTAATGTATAAATTAAGAATATGTAAATTAGATCACGTGAACTTAGTTCATATTTAGTTTATTCTGTTAATTTTAAGTTTTTTGTGTCAGAAATATGGGTAATATCATAGATCATTGTAGTTAACAAAACAACAACAACAACCAAAAAAAAAAATCTTGTCACCTTGATAAGCCCAGTCTTTGCAAGTGCAGTTACCTGTAGCTGTTTTTTAATATAAAAAATTCAAGGGATTTTTATAAAGGAAATATTTTAACAATTGAGGGACCAATGGATACCCATTTATTGTAAGGAAGGAAAAACAAAACAAAACACCAAGGGTCTTGAAAGTTTAAATGACATAGAAGCTCACATAGGGGCAAAGTAAGTATTAGATCATGAGTGTCTTAACACAAACTCCAATTTCTCTTCAGTCTATGTAAATTTATGTAGAAATGTAAGTCATGAATCCACCATACAGGCTTTGTTAATTATATCTACGCTATCCAAGAATAACATCTCCTCTGGGCCTTGGTTTTATCATTTTTAAATTGAAGATTTTTGACTTCATAACCATCAGATTTGGAAAATATCTGATTCTTCATGCTTTGAACAGTTTAATTCCATATTTTAATTTTATTGATATTGACACAAAAGTACTAATATAATTTAGAACTATGAAAGGATTTTTTTCAGTAAACAAGAAGAAAATTAGTAACAATATAGAATATATTTTAGAAAATAATTATAATGAAAATTATTAAATAAACAGCACTAGAACATTCTCAGAGAACTCAAAAGTGACAGGATAGAAACTACATAAAATAAGAAAAAATGTTTTTAGAATAATAATGAAAATTTATTAGCAAATGATATTTAAATGGCTGATATGGAAAGGAAAGTTTCTAAGCTGTAAGAGAGAATTTTCAAACTTTTGGTCATAAATTAGAGAAGAAACTGACAAAATGTTATTTCTAGGTACATGTCAGCTTACCAATTTAATTGGCCAAAGGAAAGACTTATACATTGTAAGTATAAAAGAAGAATCTGAAGCAAACATTACTTTTATATTTTTAAAGAACATTTTGGTATTTTGATTTAATTTAGAATATTATTACAAATTTCAAAAAATTATAACAAAATCAGATAAAGAGAAAGCTTGTAAAAACAAAAGAGCATAAAGAGATCAGTGTTTCTCAGAAGCTGGAGTAGATGGGTTGTGGGGCTTGACTACTTAAGGTATGAAGAAATTTGATAGAACAATGAAATTGCTCTGTATTTTGACTGTGGTGCTGATTACATGCTAGACACCTTTATCAAAAAATAGAAATCAGACAAAATGGCTTAGCTAGGAGAGTGTTAGACTGAAGGCTCTTTAAATAGGAAATAGAAATACACGGTAAAAAGAATGAGTTTATAGTATGTAAATTATTCCTTAAAAAATCTGAGCTAATGTGAAAGCTTACAAAATTTTTTTATTATATATATATGTATGTACATAAGTATATATGTTTATACACACATATGTAAATATCTTATTCCATTTCCATATTGGTATACCTTATGCAATGGAATTTTGGTATTTCTTAATTTCTAAATATTATTGTATAAACTAAGTAAATATAATTTTTAAAGGACTTCTAATTGACTCATCTAATGTCAAAATCAAACAATGACTTATATCTACATGTTTGAATTGATTGTTTATTGAATTCAACTGCAAGGCTATTTTTTTAAAGATTTTATTTATTCATTTGACAGAGAAAGATACAGTAAAGGAGGGAACACAAATGGGAGGAGCGGGAGAGTGAGAAGCAGGCTTCCCACTGAGCAGGGAGCCCAAGGCAGGGCTCTATCCCAAGACCCTGGGATCATGACCTGAGCTGAGTGGTTAAGAACTGAGCCACCCAGGCACCCTGAAAGACTACTTTAATTGTAGTTTTCCTTCTGTCCTCCTCACTCTAAGAATTACTGTAGTTTTCCTTCTCTCTCTTTAAAAAAAAACAAACAAAAATTATTGATGCATTTGGACTCTGAATTCTGCATGCAAATTATATTTTTGTATTTATTTGTTAGGTTCTATTTGTGGATATGACACTATCATGTTTGACACTTCTAATCTTTACTTAGAAAAGTAGAAATTCTACCTTCTATTAAAATTCTCTTTATATTAATTCTTATATTCCAAATACGAGTGAAAAAAAGTTGCTCAGGAAGTTGCTTAAGAGTCTGAAAACCAGGTAATATGCATGTTTTCATTTTAACTGTTACAGATATATAACAATTCCTACTCAAAGACCACCATTAAATTTTAGCTAGGTAATGTAAGGTTGAAGTACTTGTTTATGATGAAAGAAATTATAGTAAATTAAAGTGCCTAATTCGTAAAAAATAGATCATCTTTAATTTTTGATGTAAGGATTTCCTGGTTAGTATATTACAATCTATTTCAAATCTATAATATAAATAAGGACTGGAGAAAAAAGAATGCATTGTTGTATCTGTTTGTGAGAAATGAATATACCAATATGTATTTTAAAATAATAAAAAATATCAGTAGTTATGCAGCTAATAACTTACCTTCAGCTACCTCCAGGTACTTGGAATTTTATGTAAATACAATTTTTCAAACTATCATTACTATCACGAGTATTTTGTAAACTAGAAGAGTAAGAAAATATTGAAAGGAACTTGCATATTAAGAAATAATTAAACAATTTGTTACCTTTCTTAATATGCACGTGAAAAACATAAATGTGTTATTTTAGTTAGGTATGGGAGAAAGCAGCAAACTGAACAAAAAATATCTTTTAAAGATTTTTATTTATTTGTTGAGAAAGACACACACACACACACACACACACACACACAGAGAACAAGCAGGGGGAGAAGCAGGCTGAGGGAGGAGAAAACTCACTGGTGAGCAAGGAGCCCAATGAGGGACTTGATCCGAGTATCCCAGAATCATGATCTGAGCGGAAGGTAGACACTTACCCGACAGAGGCACCTAGGCGTCCCTGCACAAAAAAATATTTGAAAGGTAGAATTACTTATATTAACCCATAAGCAACCTTCTCATTGACAGAGCTTCCTGGTACTTATTTTCACAATTATCTTTTCTACTAAAGCACTTACCTAAGATAAATTAGCATAACATATGTTAATAAAAATATATATTTATATGCATAATATAAATATGACTATTTTATTAATACAATCTTACATCCACAATTCACCTTCACATTAAAAAAAACAAAGTATGGGACCCATTAGGATATAGGAAACATAAACTAAGAAATTACAGGGAAGAGAAATGTGCTGATAAATTTTGCATTTATACATATTTTTTGTGTACTCATTTTTATCACTGAATATGAGAATGCTAAAGTATGTAACTGTTTTTTAAGTATATATAAATGCTTCAAATTAGTTATTTCTATATTTTTAGTAGACAATAAAAATGTATGGTTTTAAAACTTAACAAATAAAATTTTTGCTTGCAAGGAGAAAAAATATCTTTTGTCTTCAATTTTTGCTAACTAGCAGAGTTTCTGCTATTCTGTAAGACTTAATAAATTTTTGTTGATTCATAATTAGTTCAAAGAAAAAAAAACAAGGAAAATGTTTAATCAATTCCAGTGAATAATTATATTGACTATTCTAGTGGAATAAACTCCTTGAAGCTAGAAAATGTCATATTCATCATGTATTCTGCAGCATCTAGCTCAGGCCTAAAAGTAAAACAAATGACAAAAATGGGTTTTAAGAACAATTGAGTCAGTAAACTATTTAAGAAAAATATTTTAATACAGATACAACTGACACCAGAAAAGATTATGGGAGATATTTGGACTCTCTACTCCTAAAAAGTTTAAACACAATCTATCTTAAGTAATGCAACACATAAGAACGAGATCACTTATGAGTTTAAAATGGGTATGTTATCCCTATAATGAATATTCATTGAAAAATATAAACACACACAGGATCCCATCAACAATAGTTGTCCTTCACATCATAACTAGGTAAAATTCCTCTTTCTGAGGAAAGGTATGAGCTTTTGGGAGAAAGGAAGTTCTGAGAATGTAAACTATTATTTTCTTCTGTAAATACAACACTTTCCAACAATTTCCAAGAACAGAACTGAATACACAATTCCCAATCTTAAAAATGCAGCAGCACATTAATCAGAAAGACTTGGTTGTTTGTACTGATGGCTTTAGCTATATAGGACAGAGCCGCCCAGGAGTTAACAAATATAAGAAACAGCTTCTCCATTTTATGAAAGTTGGCAGAGTATCAGGATAATTATCCAGTAAATGTAAAATCACAGTGGAAATTGACTTTTTTCTTTTATTGGTGTGTTTTTTGTTTTGTTTATTGGTGTGTTCTTTGCCTAGACATCATTAAAAATTGAATTCACAAATAATCAAATCAATACAGTGTTTACTCAATAATATAGATTTAAGAAGGAAAAAAATAATTCAACCTATTTTGCCAAAATGTTTCTCTCTTTGTTCTTGTTCTTTTTAGTGTTATTCTATTCTTCATTTAGTTATGTAGTTTTTCAGAAGTTAGGGTAGCTGATTTAATTTTTTAAAAATAATGTCTCTACTCTTCTTCCTATGAAACTATATATTCTTAACATAGTGGAAAAGTATTTGAATAGTAATTCAAATTGAATAAAGTATAGAAGAGTAATAAGAAATAAAAAAGAAACAGTAAACAACATAGGGAGGATAAATAATTTAATGAATTTGATACTTGATAATTTTATAGAAATTGAAACACTAAAAAAGAATCTTATATTGGTTAGTCAGCCTTACACCAATTTTTGGTTAATTATTAATTTTCATTTGTTTGGAATTATAAATGGGATTTAAGTGCTACACCATGATTCTTTTAACCCTTTAACTTTGATGGAGATGGTCACCTCTGCTATGGAACTAACCTGAATAAAAGTGCTTTTATATCATTTATTACATAAGAAGGTCTTCATATTTTCTCTCTGTTTTGTACAATGGCTTCTTATTTCACTCATTATACATACACTTACACATATATGCATACCAAAAAACTGGTATTGTAAGTTAATTTTACAAATGAGCACTGGCAATGTTATCCATTAATTAAAAAAAAAAAACTAAAAATAAATGAGTGTAAGAATCATCTGAGGAAAAAATAAGTAAGTGCTATACCTGTCTTTTCCCAGAGATGTATTTTAAATTACAATTGCCTCACAGTAGTTTGCTCTATTTATCAGTAGAGAAAATACCTAAATGTCTAATGATTTTGTGGGATGGAATGGAATTGGGAGGAAGGGAGAAGACTGTATCAAGATTTATAAATGCCTATCTCTAATTAGATTAGGTGTAATTTAGTGTGAGCAAACATAGTAATGCAAAAATCTAAAGAAAGAAATGAGATACAGAGGAGTATGTAGAGCTGTAAAGGAATTTCTTCCATTGTTAAAGAATCTTTTTCATATAACCAAGACTTTTCATGTCTTAAACTTCCTTTTTTATAAACCTTAATTTTAAATGCTAGTCTAATTATTTGACCTTTATGAAATTTGTTGTCACAATTTTCAAAAGTAGTTCAGTTATAAAGAAGAAAGTATAGATAGTAATAGGAATAAAATATATTTTTTCAAAAATGTGTTGTGTTTAATAAGAAAACTATTTATTAAACATAAATGTCACATTTACTGTACAGAATATTATAGTTTTTAGATGTTATGTTCATACAGGCATTTCCTTAAATGAGATACAGCAGAAAGTTATCCTCTTGATGTGTTAAGCATTTGAACTTGATTTAGATTTCCTAAAAGTTTTACATCCTTTGATCATGTATGTCAAGATTTAAAATGAAAAGCAATTTAATTTGATCAAAATTGAAATAAAAAATATCATATGGCATCTGAAGTTTTACAAAAACATTTATATAATACATTTGGTGAAATCACAGCCCATATTTGTTTAATAATCACTTCTTAGTACTCCATTTTTTTTATTATTTTGGTTTACTTAGATACTTCTTTTAATTAAATTAATTTTTGTATTATCCACTTTGATTTTGTATGCATAAATTGACTCAAAGAATTGATATAAATAAGAAACTTGGAGGAATGCACAAAAAGCATTTGAAGACCTAAATGAGATCAAACAGATTAAAAAATATAAGCCTGATCTCAGATTCTGTGAATTTATTTTTTAGCTATTAAATTGTGCCTTTAGTTGATCCTTAAGTCCTGCAGAGTACTAGATACTGCCTTTAGCTACTAACCATAGCACTTTAATCACAGAGGTTCCTGTTTCATTAGAGAGAAACAAAGTCCTGGATGTGGTCCTTCTGTTGTTGCTAATTTGTTTGTTATAATTGCAAGGAGTTTTAGGTTAATACTTATTTTCTTCATGGATTCATGCTCTCTGAACTTCCCCAGTTAATGTGCATATGCTATAAAGAAAATAGAGAGAAATATACATAAATGTATTTGGGATTAAGGTGTGGAACTTAAAGCTTTCCTAAGAAATGAAAGTCAAGATATATATTCATGGAAAAACATCAGTAATTTTTATAGGTAATGCTTAATATGGCAAAAATACCAACTCTTTCAAATTATTTTGAAATATTAATGCAATTTCAATTATATGCTATTGGAAAAGATCTTAATGTAGCCATTCTAAATTTATATACTATATAAATTTATGTACATGTAATATATAAAAAATAAATATATATATGCATATATACATATATAAATTTTAAAATTAAAGACCAATATAGAAGTGAACTACTTGAGCAACTGAGAGACTTAAAATTAGCATCTAGCTTGTAATAATGACATAGGCAAAACAACATAAATATAGAATAAAAATATGACAATTTAATATAAATATATAGAAATTTATGGGATAAAATTAATTGATTTGAATTAATGAGAAAGGGATAACTTACTAAATAAATAACACTAGTAAGACATATTTAGCACAAATAATGAAGCAAAGTCAGCTCTAAAAGAGCTAAAGAATTTGAGAGAAAAATAAAATTTAAATTTAAAAATCAAGGTAGATGTGTACTTTAATTATATCAATATGAGAAATGGATCTGTATAATATAAAGGAAGTAAGCAATTTATCCAGGTAATATTTTAAGTTGATGCACATAAAATTTAAAGTAAATAGCAAACTGAAACAAATTTTAAATTCATAAGGTGCTCTTAAAAAGCCATGTCATTAATATGGAACACTTACAAAACAAACAAACAAACAAAAAATCTCCAGAACACAAAGTGAAACAAGTTTATGGGTATATGTTAAATCTTACTAAATGGACAAAGCTGTAACTATAATGCATAGAAATTATTTAAATATTTTATTTATTTACTTTTAGAGAGAATGTGAGTGAGAGTGGAGGGAGGGATAGAAGGAAAGAGAGAGTCTCAAGCCGACTCCCCACCAAACATGGAACCTGACCTAGGGCTTGGTCTCAGAATCCTAAAATCATGACCTGAGCAAAAACTAAGTCTGCTGCTTATCTGACTGAGTCACACAGATTCCCCTATACCAATTAACTAAAAAAAAATAAGTTATTGTAAAAATAGGGAGAAATAATAGGTTTCAGAAGTACATATATTATAAAAGGATGAATACAAGAAAATCGTTTTAATAATTTTAGGGAGATTTATTAATAATCCTAAAATATGTTTTTGATCCAATAAATTCACATCTATAAATATGTCTCTCAAATAATGAGATCTTTGCATGAAGATGAAAGTAAAGCATATTTATTGTACTCTAACTTATAATAGCAACTAACTTGGAAAAAAGTTAAATGAAAATAACAGATTAAGAAGAAGTAGGATCACTTTAGTTCACAAAGGCTGTTTTTTTTTTGTTTCCAGGACAACATGGCTTCTGTTCTTAATGAGGAGGTGGGCTGGTGAACGATGAGAGAAGGGCTCCACCTTGTATTCTGCTATGCCAGCAGTAAAAAAGAATATTCCAAAAATAATCAGATTGACAAAAACAGTTTACAGTATAGTATCCTATGAGAAAAGAAAAATAAATCTGGATGTAGAGAAACTTTAATTAAATTAAAATATGTAGAAATGGAAATAAAAATATTGATATATAAGCAGGGCTGAAGGCTTATAGTTTTCTCAAATTGTAAGACATTTGGTGCTGGTTTTTGTCTCAACTTTAGATGTGGGAGCGTTTGCAGCATGCTAGTGACATTATTGAAGGACACAGTGACCTATTATACTAAGAGCATTATGAAGTTCAGAGAGAAACTAATAGTCTAAGGGAATAGAATGCACCCTGCTTAACAGGAACCAAGATAACTACTGTCAACTGTTGGTCTTTGCCAAGCAACAAAAGGAAGATAACTTGGTTCACATTTAGCTTCTCATAGTTTGCAGATGGTACTTCCTCTTCCTGTAGCTTAAAGTTTTGTTCCCATGGATGATTTCCTCCCCTCTCTCTTTCCCTTCTCTTTCTCCCTCCTTGCTCCAATCTCTTTCTTTTTCTCTTGTCCAGTATTGAGGTAGCTCACCTTGCAATGACACTTTAACACTATGACTTTTTTTCCTTACACTTACACTAATAAATTAGAAGTGTTTTCAAGTATTTGCAACCTTTATTTTCTGATTCTATAGCGAATGAGTTATTTGGGCTGCAATCAAAGTAAAATTGTATCAAAGTGTGGAGAAAGACTTTAATAATTACAGATAGATGGATAAAACATTTATATACATGCTTATATGTGATTGAATATATATTATTTATACATATTTTGCATAAAAATATGTAATATGCATGCATTATGTTTATATCATGCATATATATTGGAAAATCCATAAATGATAGACCCTTCTGGGAGTGGCATACTGTAGACAAGCTTATGGCAATAAGATTGAATTCCAGTTTATGGGGTTTGTCCCAACACAAAGCAATTCTCCGATAGTAGTTGTGTGTCCCACATTCTCACTCAGTTCTGACACTCTCTATCCATAAATACCAGTATTTATGGATATCCATAAATATCCATAAATACAGGCTAAGTTCTCAGTCCCACAATGCTGCCTGCTCTTCAGATGCCAGTCATTAGCCCTGGTTGTTATCTGTGCTTCTCAAAGACTGGGTATAAACGAGAAGTTTCCACAACCCAGTTCTTGGGTTTTAATTAATTTACTGAAGTGTTCACATGACTGAGGAAGCAGGTTTACTCACTAGATTATTGTTTGTTTGTTGTTTTTTAATGAAAAATTTTAAAATATTTTATTTATTTATTTGACAGAGAGAGAGATCATAAGTAGGCAGAGAGGCAGGCAGAGAGAGGGGGGAAGCAGGCTCCCTGCTGAGCAGAGAGCCAGATGCGGGGCTCAATCCTAGGACCCTAGGATCATGACCTGAACTGAAGGCAGAGGCTTAATGCACTAAGACACCCAGGTGCCCCTAGATGATGATGATGATGATGATGATGACAATTTATTTATTTATTTTTACAAAGGACAATGAAGGATACAAATCAATAGTCAGAGAAAAGATACATAGGGCAAGGTCATGAACAATGTAGGACCTGTCCCTGTGGAGTTTTGACCTGCCATAGTGGCATGTGGAAACATTCCATTTCACTGACCTGGAAGCTCTCCAAACCCATCCCTTTGGATTTTTATGGAGACTTCATTATATGGGCATGATTTACTAAATATTTGGCCATTGGTCATGATTGATCAACTAATTGATCAATAATTGGACAATCTCCTGTCCTTCTCCTTTCTCTGGAAGTCAGGAATGGAACTGAAAGCTTCAACCCTCTAATTCTAAGGCTGGTTCCACTGGCAACCAGCCAGATCCTTAGATACTTTCTAGAAGTTTTAATTAACACATCAAAAGACACCTAATTTCTCTAGCTCTCACCCCTGGAAATTCCAATGATTTTTAGAAGCTCTGTTCCAGGAATGAGAGGAAACCAAATAAGTATTTTTTATTATAAATGATAATATAATATATACCAAAACACCTGATGAACATGGATAGATATTAAAATAATATAGTAAGTAACAGAATGGAAAACCACATATTTTTTAAAGACATATTTATTTATTTGAGAGAGAGAGAGTGCAAGCGGAGGGGCATAGGAAGAGAGAGAATCCTGAAGCAGATTCCCCAATGAACATAGAGCTGGACTTGGGATTCAATCCCAGGACATGAGATCATGACCTGAGCCAACATCAAGAGTCAGTTGCTTAACCAACTGAGCCACCCAGAGAGAGAACCCCAGAGAACCACATAATTATGACATAAATTAATATTCTTGGTCCTGGCTTGGTTCTTCTAGGACTAAAATTAAATTGATAATAATGAACCTGAGTGTTTTAGGCATCTAATACACTTAGATTCACTCTAAGTTTTTGGATTTTATTGGATCACTTAGATTCACTCTAAGTGTATTACTGAATCTATTACATTTTAGTTCTATAATGTTGAAATTGAAAAATATGAAACATTGGGAGCTAAGACCTTCTTTTGCCTGGAACCTTAGCTAATTCCTCTTCTCAACTTATTAACTAATTTAACAGTAAAACAGTGAAAGCAACTTTAAAGAGTCATACAATTTTTTTTAATTTAATTTAATTTTTTCAGTGCTCCAAGATTCATTGTTTATGCACCACATCCAATGTTCCATGCAATCCCTGCCCATACTCACCACCAGGCTCACCGAACGCCCCACCTCCCTACCCTCCAAAACCCTCAGTTTTTTTCTTAGAGTCCAGTCTCTTATAGTTCATTTCCCCCTCTTATTTCCCCCAACTCACTTTTCCTTTCCCTCTCCTAATGTCCTCCATGTTATTCCTTATGCTCCACAAGTAAGTGAAACCATATGATAATTAACTGAAGAGTCATACGATCTTTTAAAACTACCAGATTTAGTGTTGTAGCTAACTCTGTAGAAATATGAATGTTACTTGTTTTCTCTGAAAATTAAAAACTTGTCCTGTAAAGATGCATTATATTTGCAACCAGCAAAAAAATATCCTCGAAATGAAATCAGTGTCACCAAGTACAATCTGACATTTTATTGGATCATCTTGTACAAATTCAATTTTTTTACAGATTTTATTTATTTGACAGACAGTGATCACAAGTAGGTAGAGAGATCCACAGAGAGAGAGGAAGGTAAGCAGTCTCCCTGCTGAGCAGAGAGCCTGATGCGGGGCTCCATCTCAGGACCCTGAGATCATGACCTGAGCTGAAGGCAGAGGCTTTAACCCACTGAGCCACCCAGGCGCCCCATACAAATGCAATTTAAATGAAGAAATTAAATTTCTTTAGATAGGTTGAAAAGCCATAAACACTTAACTTAAGAAACCTATCTCAAAAAAAAAAAAAAAGAAAGAAAGAAAGAGAGAAAGAAAATAAAAAAAGAAACCTATCTCTAATAGAATCTAGTAAAAAAAAAAAAAAAACATTAATGGGGGGGGAAAGCCATATGAAGATCAGTTATTTGGTAGAAAATTTCTTCTCTGTTTATCTTCTAAACAATTCTACTGTTACTTTCCTTAAAAGAAGTGTGACACCAGGGGCATTTGGGTGGCTCAGTCAGTTAAGTGTCCAACTCTTGGTTTTAGCTCAGGTCTGATCTCAGGGTCCTGAGATCAAGCTCTCTATAGGGCTTTTAGCTCATCAGAAAGCCCACTTGAGATTCACTCTCCCTCTCCACCTCCCAGCTGCTTGCACTCTCTCTCTCTCTCACTCTCTCCTAAATACATACATACCTACACACATAAATACAAATTTAAAGATAAAAAATGCAACACCAAATAATCCAACTTTCTTGGTATGTCATCACAAGTTGCTTTTCACTGTAGATCCTAGTACTTGGCAATTACTCCCTAAAACTGTTGGGCAGTAAGTGCTACTGACATAACTGAGTGACATGATTTCCAATGAGATTAAGTGAAAAAAAAATCATTATATTTGTTCCAATACTTTAAATATTAAATTCAATATCATTAAAATGACAAAATTTTAAATATGTCTTAAATGGTAAGTGTTCATTCCTTCTTTTTCAGAAATAATTCAAATTAGCAACCTTTGATTTTGTTTTAGTTAGTTCTAAGTAGGACAAACAGGAATAAAAATAGCTAATTCTATTTACATTATCTCTCTCTCTCTCCCTATCTTGTAGAAATGGATGCTTAAGATTATACATTTCCAGAAAGTTTATGTAATATTCATTTCAGTGTAAATTAGCACTGATACCAGGATTTTTCTTTCTTTCTTTTTTTTTAAATTTTTAATTTTTTATAAACATATAATATATTTTTATCCCCAGGGGTACAGGTCTGTGAATCGCCAGGTTTACACACTTCACAGCACTCACCCTCACCAAAGCACATACCCTCCCCAGTGTCCATAACCCCACCACCCTTCTCCCAACCCCCCCCCCGCCCCAGCAACCTTCAGTTTGTTTTGTGAGATTAAGAGTCACTTATGGTTTGTCTCCCTCCCAATCCCATCTTGTTTCATTTATTCTTCTCCTACCCACTTAAGCCCCCATGTTGCATCACCACTTCCTCATATCAGGGAGATCATATGATAGTTGTCTTTCTCTGCTTGACATATTTCACTAAGCATGAAACGCTCTAGTTCCATCCATGTTGTCGCAAATGGCAAGATTTCATTTCTTTTCATGGCTGCATAGTATTCCATTGTGTATATATACCACATCTTCTGGATCCATTCATCTGTTGATGGACATCTAGGTTCTTTCCATAGTTTGGCTATTGTGGACATTGCTGCTATAAACATTCGGGTGCATGTGCCCCTTTGGATCACTACGTTTGCATCTTTAGGGTAAATACCCAGAAGTGCAATTGCTGGGTCATAGGGCAGTTTTATTTTCAACATTTTGAGGAACCTCCATGCTGTTTTCCACAGTGGTTGCACCAGCTTGCATTCCCACCAACAGTGTAGGAGGGTTCCCCTTTCTCCGCATCCTCGCCAGCATCTGTCATTTCCCGACTTGTTAATTCTAACCATTCTGACTGGTGTGAGGTGATATCTCATTGTGGTTTTGATTTGTATTACCCTGATGCCGAGTGATATAGAGCACTTTTTCATGTGTCTGTTGGCCATCTGGATGTCTTCTTGGCAGAAATGTCTGATCATGTCCTCTGCCCATTTCTTGATTGGATTATTTGTTCTTGGGGTGTTGAATTTGCTAAGTTCCTTATAGATTTTGGACACTGGACCTTTATCTGATATGTCAATTGCAAATATCTTCTCCCATTCTGTCAGTTGTCTTTTGGTTTTGTCAACTGTTTCCTTTGCTGTGCAAAAGCTTTTGATCTTGATAAAATCCCAATAGTTCATTTTTGCCCTTGCTTCCCTTGCCTTTGGTGATGTTCCTAGGAAGATGTTCCTGCGGCTGAGGTTGAAGAGGTTGCTACCTGTGTTCTTCTCAAGGATTTTGATGGTTTCCTTTCTCACATTGAGGTCCTTCATCCATTTTGAGTCTATTTGTGTGTGTGGTGTAAGGAAATGGTCCAATTTCATTTTTCTGCATGTGGCTGTCCAATTTTCCCAGCACCATTTATTGAAGAGGCTGTCTTTTTTCCATTGGACATTCTTTTCCACTTTGTCGAAGATTAGTTGACCATAGAGTTGAGGGTCTATTTCTGGGCTCTCTATTCTGTTCCATTGATCTATGTGTCTGTTTTCATGCCAGTACCAAACTGTCTTGATGATGACAGCTTTGTAATAGAGCTTGAAGTCCGGAATTGTGATGCCATCAACTTTGGCTTTCTTTTTCAATATTCCTTTGGCTATTCGAGGTCTTTTCTGGTTCCATATACATTTCAGGATTATTTGTTACATTTCTTTGAAAAGGATTGATGGTATTTGATAGGAATTGCATTAAATGTGTAGATTGCTTTAGGTAGCATAGACATTTTCACAATATTTATTCTTCCAATCCAGGAGCATGGAACATTTTTCCATTTCTTTGTGTCTTCCTCAATTTCTTTCATGAGTACTTTCTAGTTTTCTGAGTATAGATTCTGTGCCTCTTTGGTTAGGTTTATTCCTAGGTATCTTATGGTTTGGGGTGCAATTGTAAGTGGGATGGACTCCTTAATTTCTCTTTCTTCTGTCTTGTTGTTGGTGTAGAGAAATGCAACTGATTTCTGTGCATTGATTGTATATCCTGAAACTCTACTGAATTCCTGTACAAGTTCTAGCAGTTTTGGATTAGAGTCTTTTGGGTTTTCCACATATAGTATCATATCATCTGCGAAGAGTGAGAGTTTGACTTCTTCTTTGCTGATTTGGATGCCTTTAATTTCCTTTTGTTGTCTGATTGCTGAGGCTAGGACTTCTAGTACTATGTTGAATAGCAGTGGTGATAATAGACATCCCTGCCGTGTTCCTGACCTTAGTGGAAAAGCTTTTAGTTTTTCTCCATTGAGAACGATATGTGAGGTGGGTTTTCATAAATGGCTCTGATAATATTGAGGTATGTGCCCTCTATCCCTACACTTTGAAGAGTTTTGATCAGGAAGGGATGCTGTACTATGTCAAATGCTTTTTTCATCATCTATTGAGAGTATCATATGGTTCTTGTTCTTTCTTTTATTGATGTGTTGTATCACATTGATTGATTTGCGGATGTTGAACCAACCTTGCAGCCCTGGAATAAATCCCACTTGGTCGTGGTGAATAATCCTTTTAATGTACTGTTGAATCCTATTGGCTAGTATTTTGGTGAGAATTTTCGCATCTGTGTTCATCAAGGATATGGGCCTATAGCTCTCTTTTTTGATGGGATCCTTGTCTGGTTTTGGGATCAAGGTGATGCTGGCTTCATAAAATGAGTTTGGAAGTTTTCCTTCCATTTCTATTTTTTGGAACAGTTTCAGGAGAATAGGAATTAGTTCTTCTTTTAAAATGTTTGGTAGATCTCCCCCGGGAAGCCGTCTGGCCCTGGGCTTTTGTTTGTTTGGAGATTTTTAATGACTGTTTCAATCTCCTTACTGGTTATGGGTCTGTTCAGGCTTTCTATTTCTTCCTGGTTCAGTTGTGGTAGTTTATATGTTTCTAGGAATGCATCCATTTCTTCCAGATTGTCAAATTTGTTGGCATAGAGTTGCTCATAGTATTTTCTTATAATTTTTTGTATTTCTTTGGTGTTAGTTATGACCTCTCCTCTTTCATTCATGATTTTATTTATTTGGGTCCTTTCTCTTTTCTTTTTGATAAGTATGGCCAGGGGTTTATCAATTTTATGAATTCTTTCAAAGAACCAGCTCCTAGTTTCGTTGATTTATTCTATTGTTTTTTTTGGTTTCTATTTCATTGATTTCTGCTCTGATCTTTGTGATTTCTCTTCTCCTGTTGGGTTTAGGGTTTCTTTCTTGTTCTTTCTCCAGCTCCTTTAGGTGTCGGTTTAGGTTGTGTACCTGAGACCTTTCTTGTTTCTTGAGAAAGGCTTGTACTGCTATATATTTTCCTCTCAGGACTGCCTTTGTTGTGTCCCACAGATTTTGAACCATTGTGTTTTCATTATCATTTGTTTCCCTGATTTTTTTCAATTCTTCTTTAATTTCCTGGTTGACCCATTCATTCTTTAGAAGTATGCTGTTTAGTCTCCATGTATTTGGGTTCTTTCCAAACTTCTTCTTGTGGTTGAGTTCTAGCTTCAGAGCATTGTGGTCTGAGAATATGCAGGGAATGATCCCAATCTTTTGATACCAGCTGTGTCCTGATTTAGGACCGAGGATGTGTTCTATTCTGGAGAATGTTCCATGTGACTAGAGAAAAATGTGTATTCTGTTACTTTCGGATGAAATGTTCTGAATATATCTGTGATGTCCATCTGGTCCAGTGTGTCGTTTAAGGCATTTATTTCCTTGTTGATCTTTTGCTTGGATGATCTGTCCATTTCAGCGAGGGGAGTGTTAAAGTCCCCTACTATTATTGTATTATTGTCGATGTGTTTCTTTGATTTTGTTATTAATTGGTTTATTATTGGTTAGCTGCTCCCACGTTGGGGGCATAGATATTTAAAATTGTTAGATCTTCTTGTTGGACAGACCCTTTGAGTATGATATAGTGTCCTTCCTCATCTCTTATTATAGTCTTTGGCTTAAAATCTAATTGATCTGATATAAGGATTGCCACTCCTGCTTTCTTCTGATGTCCGTTAGCATGGTAAATTCTTTTCCACCCCCTCACTTTAAATCTGGAGGTGTCTTCAGGCTTAAAATGAGTTTCTTGTAGGCAACTTATAAATTGGTTTTGGTTTTTTATCCATTCTGATACCCTGTGTCATTTCATTGGGGCATTTAGCCCATTAACATTCAGGGTAACTATTGAGAGATATGAATTTAGTGCCATTGTATTGCCCGTAAGGTGACTGTTACTGTATATTGTCTCTGTTCCTTTCTGATCTACCACTTGTAGGCTCTCTCTTTGCTTAGAGGACGCCTTTCAATATTTCCTGCAGAGCTGGTTTGGTGTTTGCAAATTCTTTCAGTTTTTGTTTGCCCTGGAAGCTTTTAACCTCTCCTTCTATTTTTGATGATAGCCAAGCTGGATATAGTATTCTTGGCTGCATGTTTTTCTTGTTTAGTGCTCTGAATATATCATGTCAGCTCTTTCTAGCCTGCGAGGTCTCTGTGGATAAGTCTGCTACCAATCTAATATTTTTACCATTGTATATTACAGACTTCTTTTCCCGAGCTGCTTTCAGGATTTTCTCTTTGTCACTAAGGCTTGTAAATTTTACTATTAGGTGACGGGGTGTGGGCCTATTCTTATTGATTTTCAGGGGCATTCTCTGAACCTCCTGAATTTTGATGCTTTTTCCCTTTACCATATTGGGGAATTTCTCCCCAATAATTCTCTCCAGTATACCTTCTGCTCCCCTCTCTCTTTCTTCTTCTTCTCGAATCCCAATTATTCTAATGTTGTTTCATCTTATGGTGTCACTTATCTCTCGAATTCTCCCCTCATGGTCCAGTAGCTGTTTGTCCCTCTTTTGCTCAGCTTCTTTATTCTTTGTCATTTGGTCTTCTATATCACTAATTCTTTCTTCTGCCTCATTTATCCTAGCAGGAGAGCCTCCATTTTTGATTGCACCTCATTAATAGCTTTTTTGATTTCAACTTGGTTAGATTTTAGTTATTTTATTTCTCCAGAAAGGACTTTTATATCTCCCGAGAGGGTTTCTCTAATATCTTCCATGCCTTTTTCGAGCCCGGCCAGAACCTTGAGAATTGTCCTTCTGAACTCTCGATCTGACATATTACCAATGTCTGTACTGATTAGGTCCCTAGCCTTCGGTACTAGTTCTTGTTTTTTTTTTTTTTGTGGTGAATTTTTCTGCCTTGTCATTTTGTCCAGATAAGAGTATATGAAGGAGCAAGTAAAATACTAAAAGGGTGGCAATAACCCCAGGAAAATATGCTTTAAGCAAATCAGAAGAGATCTCAAATCGTGGGAGGGGCGAAAGGGGATAAAAAGAGGTTCAGAAAGAAAGAAAGAGAAAAAAAAAAGAAACAAAAGAATTAAAAAAAGAAAACGAATAAAGAAAAGTATAAAAAAGAAAAAAATATATATATTGGATTAACTAGTTAAAAAATGTTAAAAAAGAAAAGGGTAAAAATTAAAAAATTTTAGCAGAAGAAGAGAAAAAAATAAAAAAGAAAAAAAAATTAAATTTACTGCAAGACTAAAGAATCATAGGGAGAAACCATGAGTTCTGTGCTTTGCTTCTCCTCCTCTGGAATTCTGCTGCTCTCCTTGTTATTGAAAATGCCCTCCTTGTTAGGTGAACTTGGTATTGGCTGGATTTCTTGTTGATCTTCTGGGGGAGGGGCCTGTTGTAGTGATTCTCAAGTGTCTTTGCCCCAGGCAGAATTGCACTGCCTTTACCAGGGGCTGGGCTGAGTAATCTGCTTGGGTTTGCTTTTGGAGCTTTTGTTCCTGAGAGCTTTCCATAGAGTTCCGGAGGACTGGTATACAAATGGTGGCCTCCTGGTCTCCAGCCCGGAGGAGCCGAGAGCCCAGGGCCCCACTCCTCAATGCGCCCTCAGAGAACAGCGCCCTGTAACTCCCGTCTGCCTGACCTCCGGCCGCGTTCCGAGCTCATCGAGCCTGTGGCCGGTTCAAGGTAACCCTGAGCTGTGAGCTCATTGTCGGCTCTGTCTCTGCAGCCAGCTTCCCCGTTCTAATACCTGTAAGCTCTGTGAGACTCAGACACCTCTGATCCTTATGTGACCCTGCGGGACCTGAGCCATGCTGACCCTGCGTGGGCTTCACCCCGGTTTAGCCTCTGGAGCGATGTTCTTCAGTGGAACCGACTTTTAAAAGTCCTGATTTTGTGCTCTGTTGCTCTGCTGCTTGCCAGGAGCCGGCCGCTCCTGCTCCCCCCGGGTCTATCTTCCCATCGCTTTGGATCCACTTCTCCGCCAGTCCTACCTTTCAGAAAGTGGTTGTTTTTCTGTTTCTAGAATTGCTGTTCTTCTCTTCGATCTGCCGATGGACTTGTAGGTGTTTGCAATCTTTAGATAAGCTATCTAGCTGATCCCCTGCTAACTGAAGTAGTCTAAGCCTGCTACTTCTCCGCCATCTTGACTCCTCCCCCCAGGATTTTTCTTTCTTAACTTATATGTACCACAAAAACACTACAAAATTAATGTTTCATTTTTACAAAATCATGTTTTAAAAAACAAACTTTGCTAAGCCACTTACACCATTATTTATTTAAATAAATGATAATTTTGTAAGCTAGAAAACATGAAATTATCTTTGGTGCTTCCTTTTTTTCTTAACTTTTCCAATTTCTTGCCAAGCTTTGCCTAATCCACCTCATAAATATCCATGCAATTTTGATTTCCTCCATTCCGTAGTATACTAATTTATTTTTTTACATGCTTTTCTGTTCTCTCAATTCTCTAGAATTGCATCTAGAGTAATAATTTAAAATTAAAATTTAATGTTGTAAAAACTTCTCTCTTGAAAGGTTACTTGAAAACCTTTGGTGATATCACATAAAAAAATCTGAATAAAAATCCCATGTTGCAATGTTAACCTATCATGGCATCTTGCATTCCAGCATTTTTTTTCTCTGAATACAATGAACTTTCTCTGTTTTTTCCCACCCTAGGAATTTTCAGTATGGTGGAAAGAATGTTGTACTCCTTTATACACAATGCCCTACAATACACACACACACACACACGGGAGAGGGAAAGAGAGAAAGACAGAGAGACAGAGAGAGAGAGAGAGAGAAAAGTCCTCCTTAACTTTTAGAAATCTTTTCAAAGATAAAAGATTTCATGACTCACACATCCAACATCTACCACTCCACATCCATCCAGATCCTGCTGCTTTTCCTTTCCATGATTGCGTGTACTTTTCTTTTTCACTTGCAATCGCAATCTGTTATTGAATATTTGATGTTGCCTCCCACTTAACATTTTGTCCCCTAGAGAAAGATATTTAGTTGAATAAATATTGTGTTTACTGTAAATATACAGAAATAGTTAAAGATTGATAAAGATTTATAAATGAAAGCAAAAGACTATTTACTCTTTATTATACTCCTAAAATATAACGATTTACTACGACTAGCAATTTTAAAATATATATAACCATATCTCATGACATTAAAAAAATAAATAACTAAAATGAATCACAGACTGAATTAGAAACCCAGACACTCTAAACTTTTAGAAGAAAACATTAGGGAGGTTAAACAAATATTTCTTAGCTCTGACAACAAAAGTAAAATAAACTCAATTTCAAAGCTGCTATTTATATATTTATTTATTTGTTTGTTTATTTATTTATTTTGAGAGAGCAGTGAGGGGTGAGGGAAAGGGACAAGCAGATTCTGAGCTAAACTGGGAGCCTGGCACGGGGCTTTATCTCAGGACCCTGAGATTATGACCTAAGCCAAAATCAAGAGTTGGACACTTAACTATAAGCCTGCAGGTGCCCCAAATCAACTCAACTTAAAAATGATAAATTAGACCTAAGAAAAATTCAAAAAATTTAAACAATTTAAAACATTCATTCTCAAAAAGAAACTATGAAGTAATGAGGGGAAAATATTTGTAACTAAGGGAAAATATTTAAACTAAATCTTTTAAAATAGCTAAGATTAAAACTTCCAATAATACCCAGTTTTGGTGAGGATGTGGAGGAGCTGGAACTCTCACACACTGCTAGTGGAAATGTAAAATGATACAGTTACTTTGGAAAACACTTGAACCATTTCCTAAAAGTTAGACATACACTTATGGCTCAATAATCCTACATATTTAGTCACATTGCCCCAAAACCATCAACCACAACTCAAATTCTTCATAGATAATTTATTTAAAATATACTACAATTAGATATATTTTTAGCCATTTAGAATGGAAGTACTTTCCATATTCTCTAAATTCCATTCAATATTTGCTAACCATAGATAAGCCAAACCCTATAGCTACAAAAGACTTCAAATTTCTGCTGCTCTTTGGAGTTATATTACTCAGAGAAATTCACACCTTGCTACTGTGACAAATTAGTTCCTTCTCTGATTTTATTTCTCCCTATAAAAGTTTTTTATTACCCTTGTAGGAAGTGGCCTCATGCAACTTCATGGAAGGTATTTTGCTAGGAGGGACTTCCCTTCTCATGCAACCTTGCTTAAGTGTTACCCAATAAAGGTTGTTGTATATTATTGTCTTTCATGAATCTGCCTCTTCCTTGATTAAACTGAAGTCTTACTGATAGTAAGCTATGGGCTAAGGGTCCTAGATTGTTGTACAAAAGGAAGTAGCATGGGGCCCAATTTAGGTCAATACATAGGGGCTGATTTTGACCCATTTATGTAACAATGATAATCTGAGTGTGTGTCTGGTAAAAGAAAGAGCAACTTTGATGAAAAGTTAGGAATCTTGGCCAGATTTCCAAATGTTTACATCTCATTGCTTTTTTTTTTTTCATTAATTTCTTTATCTTTTATTCTTTTAAATTTTATTTATTTATTTATTTTTAAAAAGATTTTATTTCTTTATTTGAACAGACAGAGATCACAAGCAGGCAGAGAGGCAGGCAGAGAGAGAGGAAGGGAAGCAAGCTCCCTGTTGAGCAGAGGGCCTGATGTGGGGCTTGATCCCAGGACCCTGGGATCATGACCTGAGCCAAAGGCAGAGGCTTTAACCCACTGAGCCACTCAGGCGCCCCAATTTCTTTATCTTTTAAAGTAACTTTATCTTTTTTAATAACTCAAATATAGTTTAAACAATGGAAATATATTTTCCATGTGATTTGATATTTATTAGCACCAATTACTTTACCACAACTGCCAATCATCACTTGTAAATAGAAGTGGTATAGAACTAATTTCTAGCTAATGGAAGATGAAGGAGAATTTTTTAAAAAGTCACATAAATTAAAAAGTTATCTATTAAACCACTAATATTTTGGTGTTTTTTTATTATAGTGGGTAATTTTGCCTTTTAAAAATCAATACTGAAAAGCAAAAGAAAATAATTTTATAATTTATTGGCCAATTCTTATTCAACTCTGATGCATTCCATTTTAAAATCCTGTAAAAATTCATTGAACATGTATACATTGATCTGTTATTTTACATGTACTGGCTGATGGAATAATAAATTAGATTCGATTTCCAATAAAATTGAGATGTTTAGTAGTGTTATAAAATAGAAGAGGTTTATAGAGACTAGTCCTGAGCATGACTAGAGGACAAAAGTAAATTACTCAAGCATATTATCCACAATCCTATGGCATCTTCTCTTGTTAGACTTCCTCCTAAACCCAAAATTTATAGTACGTTTCCTCCTCCTTGAAGAATAAAAGTTGTCGTTCTGTTCATGGATAGACCTGAATAATATCATGGTACCAGGATACTTTGTACCTTATAAAAACTCACTTTCCAAAGGTCAGAATATGAGGCAATAAGTTTGGTTGTCAGTTTCTGCTGAAAGGAGAGATGGTCTAATATATATGGATCTACATGGACTCATGTAGACAAATGGGCAAAATTTGGAAAGAGTTATATAGAGTAATATTGGCAAATTGCCCCAAGGAAATCTAAAATGTATGGATAGTTCTTAGAAGGATGTGTGAAAACATCTGTGTGCCACAAAAAATGCCAACCAGAAAATTTCTGTATTAGAAGAAGCTTTCAATAAATGGTTGTTGAACAAAATCTCCATGGCAGGAGACAAAACAATATGGTCTTCTTTTCACTGTGATCTGGCTGTGAACATTACTGTTGACACAATCCTGACCCTGTGACATAGTATCAATTCCTGTGCATCCAGTCAGTAATATGGTGTCTGGCTAATTATATTGGATCCCTTTCCTCATGGATGCTCAGCACTTTATCCTCACAGGGAAAGTAAGTATTTCACGTGTGGATTTACCTTAATACCAGTTAGCATTAACATGATTGGACTTCAGTATTCTTTATCCAGCACTATGATATCCCACACGACATCAACTGTTGTGTGTGCTGCTATTGCCATGCCAAATGAGACATGCCTTTACTGAGACATGCACACACACAGAACAGCTAATAAAATTGGATGCTAATAACTTACAGCTATGCCATTCTCTAAAAAATTGAACTAAGCAGCCAGTGTTAGATTGATATGGAGTAAAATGGAATATTTCCTTGTCTCAAGATGGAACAAACTATGCTTATGTTTTTACTTCAAATCTTCTCAGTGTGATCAACCTGAAGCTATATCTCAGCTGAGACAACTTTCTTGGTTTGTTTTCCCCCTCCTTGTCTGTCCTTTATTCTCTTGAATAATTTACTATACAAATTAACTTTACAAGAATCTACAACACTGGTTAAGTTTCTCAACATTCAAACAGGACCTATTTTATAGGGAACAATTGTTTCCCACACTGAAAATGTACTATTTTTGTCACAAATCTCATCATTTGGAGGTAACTGATTTGACTACATGAGAGGACCAGCTAATAGATGAATTATTGTACCTGCTTGGAGAGCATACCTACATGGTTTGAGCATTTTTTTTTTTTTACAAGATTTGGCATATTATTGAAACCACAGACAAGAAATGGTATTGTCCTCTCTGTATACTAAATGAAACTTGAATGAAAGATAGGAAGTGGAGCTCACCCCTTACATTATTATTACCTAAAAACCCATCTGAAGAATTTTTACTTCTTGGGACACTGGGTGGCTCAGTGGGTTAAAGCCTCTGCCTTCAGCTCAGGTCATGATCTCAGGGTCCTGGAATGAGGCCCCACATCAGGCTCTCTGCTCAGCAGGGAGCCTGCCTCCTCTTCTCTCTCTGTCTGCCTCTCTGCCTACTTGTGATCTGTCTGTCAAATAATAAATAAATAAAATCTTTAAAAAAAAAGAATTTTTATTTCTTCTTTCTGATCCCTTATACTGGGTGGGTTTAGAATTCTTGAGAAAAGAGTTTTCAAACAGGAAAAAGGTCATGGATTTGCTTAATTATACACAGAAATTTTGCACTGACTATTTTGACTTTCTTGTGAAGCTAAACCAACAGGAAGAGAAAGAGGATCATTGTTCTGGTTGGTATGACTTATCTTTATAAATATGGTTGGTTTCACCTCTCCTAAGATTAAAGAAATAGCAAGGCAATGCACTCTATGGTCTGACTGGATATCTCTGCTAGTGTTTTGCAAGCACAAACCTCAACAAATATTCATGCAGAGGAAGTTACTTTAAAACTGTTGAAATTAAATATGCTTCATTATTTTCTTCTCAATAAAAAATAAAATTATCACAACTATATCTGGTAGATTAAAAAAACAAATTGATGTCATGAGTGTTCACATGTCTATATAGTTTTTAACACTGCCCATGATTTTTGTCTATGAAAACATGAACATATAAAATGTCTAAATTTAGTTTATGTATATACATGTACATGCCTGTGGTTCAATGAACATCAGCGAATGTTATTTTGTGATTTGGGGATTTGTACAAAATTCATTATTTAAAAAAAAATTCCTACTATAAGTTAAATATCTGTCAGCTCCATCCTAAAGGGCAATTCACCTGTGCAGCTTCCACTAACTGATTTCCACTTCCTGTACTGAGTTTTCTACTACTATGGTAAAATAATTTATGATTAGAATGAGAGAAATATCTTAAGTATGTTGGAGCCATGCCTACTATATAGAGAAATTATAAGCATGGGTATCAAACAACATATATAGTGGAAAATCAGGAGGTTGAGGTTCATAGCAGGTGAGTAAGATTCAGTCAACTCCCACAAATATGACGAGAGGATCATCAAAATTTGAACAAGTCAATTAACCTATCTGGTATAATAAATTCAGAGATAATAAACCTTAGAAGTGAGATAGGAGTAAATGGCTTCTTGGGTAGTAAAAATGTAGGAACAGTGATTTTACTTCCATGTGTGCTACTAACTAGCAGTATGTCATTTTATTTCTTTATATGAAGAAATACAAGTGGGAGAGATATTTATTAAAATACTCCTTCACTCTTAAAATTTTGAAATTTTGAATTTTTAACAATGTTTATGAATCACAATTTATATTGGCCTATTCCAAATTAATATGTAATATTTGTTTTTCATTTTGATGGTATTAAAACTTACCTTTAGCTTTATTTGCAATAAATCTATGACTTACTTATGTAAAACTTTGACTTAATATATGTATTTTTCTCACATATAAAATCATACCTGAGCATAATAAACACTGAAATTTATATGAACACTAATGTGTTGATAAATTTTAGATGTTCTTTTGCTAAAATAGGTTCACATATAGCATATCTTGCTCAGAAAGCTAACATTATCCCACCATAATGAAACAACATATAATCAAATGTTTTTTGCTTCATTTTGAAAGAAATATATTCTGTAGATTTCTAATATTACTATCAATAAATGTTTTCTTATAATGAGTTATGTTTAACTGGTGACAGATTTGAGTAATTTAAACCACTTTCATGAACAGACACAACTAAAAAGAAAAATACATCATACTATTTTTATTTCCTCTGTACTCTTCTCATCTTTCTGGCCTCTAATTTCTACAGAAACTAAAAGTAACAGAATTCTTCTGATCACTTTTCAAAGACTCAGTGTTTCTATAACTAAGGCAGAATCCCAGCAGTCATGTGGAAAGAGAGCTTGTTGATGTTGAAGAAATTTCAGAGAGGTGCAAATTAGCTTTGCTTTTCACTAGGCAACTGACAGATGGCAATATTTTAGAGAAGATAAAATAGCAAAGGGATTAGATGTTTGTACCTCATACTTTTTTCCATGCTGTATTTCCAGAAGCCAACATCAATGCCCTCTAATCCAGAGTGCTCTGAAAGAAACAAACCCAAATAATGATCACTTTTTCTATATGATCTGAGATCTCAGAATGTCTGGAAAATTCAGGACACTCTGTTGAGAAGGCTCTGCTCAGGTAAATACTTAGGTAGAAGTCAGGGTAGGTCAATGGGGGAAGTTACCAGATTTGTGTTCTCTGACTTTCTTCATTAAAATAGACAAATAAACAGAAAGCATTTAAGAAAGGAAAGAATTCTCTAATTTTCCATTGTCCTCTGGACTCATTGTTTTGTGTCTGACAATGTTGAGAACAGTGCCCAGTATATGGATGGTGGTCAATAAACATTTGTTGAAGAAATGATTGATGCTTCTTCTTTTAAGACATTTTTTTTGTAACCTATGAATTCTATTTTCCCAAAATTGGGTAGTGCTTTAACTACACAAGGCATTTAACAAAGAAGTTCAGAAGTTCAATACATAATTTCAAATGAATGATGAAGGAGGAAAATCATACCTCATACAATTAGACTTCAGAAAGGCCAATATGTAATTTTTATTTTTCACAGTTCTATTTCTGAAGCCAATCAAAACTGTTCTAAATTGATTTCATAGTTTTCCACAATGTGGTCTCTCTAGTCATCAAACTCTAATATTGGTTACTTTTAAGTATTAATCCAACTTTCTTATTCAGACTGTTAACTGTATTTGACAATGTTCATATCATAATCATCCCATCTTTGAAGTATCCTCACGAAGCACTGTTCTCTCTCCCATGACTCAGTTGATATCCGGTTCCGGTTCACCTTCAAAATATTATCTAATTTTTTTCTCCAAGAACTTTCCAATAAATCCAGCCTACTGACAGTGTATTCAGCAGCTAATCCCTGTCACTTACAATACATTAAATAAGTATATTTTGTATTGTGGTGTACTTTTAGAAATTATTTCATTTGTTTCAGCATTGCTTCTTTGTTAATAGTTCATTAACCAGAAATTAGGTTGGAAGATTAGACTGGGAAACTTAGCCATGGCCACTTGTAAACTCTTTCTCAAGGGTTTGTACTTTATTATGTAACCAGAGGTAGGCATGCAATTTTATAAATGTTGAATATTGGGGATGAAACAGGAATATCATGATGATGTTGGAAGACAAAATGGATATTCTTTATGTTCAGGAATTCTGTTAGAATTTTTTAGATCCTTGAGCTTTCATTTCCTCTCAGAATACGCAAAAGACACTGAACAGAACTGTAGTGACAGATTGGTGTTTGAAAGTGTTGCTGCTTTATGAAAGTGATTATGAAATCAATTTCTTTCATATAATGAGCTGCATATTTTTACAAAGCATTGAATTGGAAAGGTAAATCTATGAATGGCAATATGAAGGATACACTTTTATTGTTAAGAAAAATGTCACTTCGGTTTAGTTAAATATATTTCAAAAAATCTTACTGTCTTATGAATCAATATAGAAACCTCATATTAACAAATAGAAATAACCTTAATATTCTTTTAGGATTCTATGTAAAATTTTCAACTATTTCTTTGTTTTATTAATTATTGGTTAGGTCATATTTTACTCTTCAAAATTTTATTTTGAAGTTTTTTTATTATTTTCTTAAAGAATTATTTATTTATTTTAGAAAGAATGAGAGAGTACGGTAGCAAGGGGCAGAAGGAGAGGGAGAGACTATTCAGCAGACTCTCAGCTCAGCAAGCCCTATGTAGGGCTTGAACCCAGAACCCTGAGATCATGACATGAGCCAAAATCAAGAGACAAAATCAAAATCAGAAGCTTAAAGGACTGAGCCATCCAGGGCTTCTTGTTTTGAAACTTTTTGGATCATTTTTAAAAAATAACCTCTGCAATCAAAAAACATTTTAAGTTTTGGGGCAACTGAGAAGCATTTCTTATGCAGAAAGAAACAAATAAATTCAACTATATTTCCCTTTTGTGTATTATTATATTACAGTTTATTACTAAATTAATATTTTATTCATACCAAAAATTAACTCTAATGGAAATTAGCTTGCTATTTATTATTTACTGGTAGTAAAGAGATACATCAGAACATTTACTGAACTTTACTGGTCATTAGATTTCTGTTTCATTACATTTTCTAAATTATCCAAATAGTCCAGACTTTATTTCAGTTACTGGAAGAAAATGACAGCAAACTGAAAATATATTTTTAGAAATGTGACTCATGTCTAGTACTTTTGCTGGAATGTTTAGAAATTAACAGTACAAAAGCTAAAATTGGTTGATATGACCAAGATCTTTGTTATGGCTCAAGACCCATCCCAAGATTTTTTTATATTCTAAACAAATTTACACATACTCATAATTTAGTCACAGAAAATATCCTATCTATATAATGATTCAGGTATATGTTGTTCTAAAGAAACTTTTTATCAGCTTAAGAATTGAACCAAACTTTCAGGATGTATATAGGAAACATTTCTAATCCCTTCAAAACTACATAGCAGTATTTTTGAACATTGAACCATCATTTTGAGCATGTCCTAAGATAAACCATTTTATCTTCACTGTACCTTGATTTTCATAAAATTATTTTTATATTATAATTTATGTAAAGTAATTAATAACCTATTTTTTTTTTTATTAAATGTGGGTTTGTTGGTGAGGCAGAGACAGCTTGGGAGTTAGAAAGCTAACTGAACTATGTATACATGTTGTTATAGCATGTTTATGTGGGTGAGTGGAAAAAATAACCTGTTAGAAAAATTACTCCTCTTTCTTTGGTGCAGTGTTTGTATTCAAATGGTATCAGTGTAAGGACTTGAAAATGAGGATTAAAAAGTATGGGTTAAGATGAGTTCTCAATTTGATTTCCTTCTGTCCCTCTCTCTCTCTTTCCTTTTCTTATTTTTTTTTTCCTCTGTTCTTTCTTTCTTTTTTTTTAAGTTCTTTTATTTTTTCTTTTCTGAAATTCTAAATCTCGTCTGACATTTTTAGAAGCCAAAAAAAAAAAAAAATACCCCAATATTACTAACCTACTAAAACATGAAAATTACTGAGAATACATTTTATAAATTATTTTTGATACTTGTTATATATTCAATATGGAGACATTAAAGTTGTTCTAGCAGGGAAGTTATATGAGTAATACTATGCTGATAGTGCTATAGAAAGTCTGAACAAAATAAGACCTTCAAGGTATCTGTTAGTTTAGAAATAAGAATAAAATGTAGAATGTCACTGCCATTGATTAGGCATGCATGATGAGGGTCTTGAATTTCAGTGAGAATGTAGAATTATATGTAATTTATGGTATATTGTTGAATGAATTTGAAAGACAGTGTACATATATAGAATGGCTTATTAACTATAGTTGATGGGGTGTGATATTATTTCATTTATTTTATAGAGGATGTTAAGGTTCCAAAACTGGAAGAATGAGAAAATGGACATATTCTTAAAAATATAGGGAGTTTATGAGAACATGATATTTTGCAAGATATAACTTACTCAGCATTTCATATTTAGTGAATATCTGAAAATAACCATTGTGGGGACTGCGTAGAATAGAATTAGCACTGGATCTGGGATGACTAAAGGCTGAATTGCCAAACACACCAATAACTTCATTTTATTTTTTATTGCCAGGTTTACTAGCATCACCTTTTCCTCCAAATTATATTTGAGACACTCTTACATGAGGCGATAAGTTAACATTGTCATCTAAACTTCTTGTCCTTACTCCTGCTCTGAGAACACTGTTGTAAGTCAAATGAATATGTCTTAATTTGGGTCTAGGGCCTGGAGACCAGCTTTGATTTTAGAACTTACCAACTCCTCACCCTAAACACACACCAACCATGGAGAATCTACTGACTTTGGATTAACGTTCTAAATTATAAAACCAAGCACAGTAATGGAAATCTCAGAATCTGAGTTTTATATTTTATCTACTTGACATCTCTCTTTTTTTAAAGTATTTATTTAAATTCCAGTTAGTTAACACACAGTGTAATATTAGTTTCAGGTGTACAATACAGTGATTCAACACTTCCATATAACACTCTGTTCATCACAAGCATACTCCTTAATCCCCATTACACATTTCATGCCCCCGCACCCCACCAAACTCCCCTCTGGTAACCATCAGTGTGCTGTATAGTTAAAAGTCTGTTTCTTGGTTTGCCTCATTCTTTTTCTCTCTCATTTTTTCCCCTTTGCTAAATATGCTTTAATTAACTAACTTTATGTCTTCTTTTTATTGATTAAAAAAATTACTTATATAGATGAGAAATAGAAACTTCCTTGATGTTTGAAATGTGTATTACTTTATTCTGTTGGATATTTTTTAGACATGCTTCAGATTCATAGATTCACAGATTCACAGCATCTATAGTTAGCTGATACGCCAGGATAAGCTTCCTTAGAAACTGCCCTGAAAATAAAACAAAAAAAAAATGTAATTAAGATCCCAAATAATTCCTTTTTCCTCCTCTCTGCCTATATTACCATGATTATACAATTACACATTTCTGTGGTAATTGAAGTTATAACAGAGCTTAGGAAAGTGTCTTGAGTTTACCAAATCTCAATTTCCTCTCCCATAATTTAGACATGGTAATTCCTACTTTACAGAATAATATTAAGCATTAACATGAGATAATGTATGCAAACACGATTTACAAAGTGTGAATTACTATTAGAATGTGAGAAGAAATTTTACAAGTCATAATAACAATTTTTCACAATTTGTACTTAACTGAAAATTCTCAAAAAGAAAACTGTATGTAAAATAAGCAAGAAATGTCTTTATGGTTTGGCCACAAAGACTATGCCCAATCAAGTTATATCTTCATAGCATTTTGTACAAAGCAGCTAATTCTATACTTGGTTATACAATATAATGTTATTTTTATTCTTCATGAAGATTCTTCCCCCAAAGAGTCTAATTCTTTGATTGACTCCAATGGTTTGCTTTTGCAATAAAATCTGACTATTGCTTAATGTAATATTGCTTTTTCCTTAAAGAATTATTTTTAATATAATGATTATAGTATATCTAGTGGTGAGAGGTAACCCACAAATTTTGTTGTTATTGGATTTGTAGTTCACATGGAAAGACAGAAAAACAAATAGTTATTTATATGACAAATAAGATTCATTTAAATGTTTTAATAATGACAAACATTAAGTGGAATATGAGCAAAGAAAGATTATTGAATGCCAAGAAGGAAACTAGACCATTCGTCCTGAAGGAGATGAAAACTGAGTTTTTAAGAATGAATAGTGAGTAGAGTTGCAATACTAAAGAAAGTAAAATGATGAAAGATTTGACATTAGGGTTTGCATTCACTTTTCCAGCAAATATATATTGATTGTCTACCTGCAACAGGTACTAAGTTATGAACTGGAGATGAAAATATAAATAATAAGCACTTCTTATCCAAAAGAAGGCAGAAAAATAGAACAGTAATTACAATTCAGAGAATTAAGGGCTTTGATGAAGTCCATTACTGGAGTACACTTGCATGCGCGCACACACACACACAATATCTACATGACAAATAGGGTACATGGTGATCACGCAAGAATTGAGGTACATTTTGAAATAAAAGCAAGTTTATAGTTAATTCAAAAAAGAGTGAAAAGATCAAATTAATAGCATGTATGCAATTGTACTGTTATAAAATAGATTGACAGTTTAAGTGAAAAACAATAATTTTGTATCGCCAGAGTGATAGAGTATATTAAAGGGTGATATATGACAAATTTGGAATGGCAAGCCTGTGTTTTGTTTGGTAGGTAGGCCAACATGCTTGAAGAATGTTTGTAAATCTGTTAGAAGTATGGAAATACTTTTGGTTTGGAAATTACATTTTTAAATTTCACTTTATTATTTCCTTCAACCGATGCTTATGGAATACTTACCATGTCCTAAATACCATTCTGGCACCGTGGTATATGAAAGAGGCAAGGCCTTGCTGTCAGAGACCTTATTTTCCAGGATACTGACACTGATAGATACAGAAGAACAGATGGAAGGACAGGGGCTGGAGATAGAGGGATCAGTTAGAAAAACCTCTACAGGGGCACCTGGGTGGCTCAGTGGGTTAAGCTGCTGCCTTCGGCTCAGGTCATGATCTCAGGGTCCTGGGATCGAGTCCCGCATCGGGCTCTCTGCTCAGCAGGGAGCCTGCTTCCTTCTCTCTCTGCCTGCCTCTCAGTGTATTTGTGATTTCTCTCTGTCAAATAAATAAATAAAATCTTAAAAAAAAAAAAAAAAAAAGAAAAACCTCTACAGTAATATATGGTAAAGTTACAAGGTTTGTGCCTATGATGACGAAATAATGAGAAAAGGAGCTAGATCTGAGAGTCATAAGTGAAATATCAGTTATATATCTTAGTGAATTATTTAGTGTTGGGGGGTCAGGGGAGGTGAGCAAGGACCAAAAAGTAATCTAGTAAGTACCCAAATTTTCTGTGATGAAAGTTATTTTAATAGTTGCAAGTGATGAAAGTTATTTTAATAGTTAATTTTATGTGTTTGTTGGCTAAACCATGAGATGCCCAGATATTTGGCAAAATATTAATTCTCTGTTTTTCTGCGGTGATGTTTGAGATGAGATTAGCATTTGAATCAGTAGACTGTACATAACAGGTAGTGCTCTCCAATGTGGTTGGGTATCTTCTAATCCCTTGAGGGTGTGACTATAACAAAATGCAAGGTAAGGGAAAATTCACTTTGCCTGATGGCTAGAGCTGGGACATCAGTCTATTCTTGCCCTTGGACTCAAACTTACACTATTGGCTTTCTAGTTCTCAGACCTCTGGACTTGGACAAGAGCTTAAACTGTAAGTTCTCCTAGGTTTTTAGCTCTAGGACTAAGACCAGAACTACATTACTGGCTTTCCTGGGTCTCCAGCTTCTAGATGATAGGTCAGTGAGCAAATTTACATTATGTGTTCCTGATATGTTGCACATTGAAGGGAAAAATAAATCATTTAATATTCCTGCCAAATGGTTTAACCTGCACTTAATCACTAGGAGACACTACACAAGCTCACATGAGGGGCATTTTACAAAGTAAGAGCCTGTGTTCTGACACTGACAAAATTTCAGTCATAAAAGATAAGGTTGAGCAACTGAGTAAATGCTCTTGGGTTGGATATTATTCTTGCATATTTTGTATAACTTTGAATTAGTAACAAACTAAAAAATAATTAAAGCAAATGAAAAAATTCAGCACGAGAGAAAAACACTGAAAGGGATAAAAGGAAGCAAAACTCACAAGAAAGAATATATGAGTATTTGATTGAAGAATGAGGGCTTGATGGGAGATCTGCCTGACTCTCCTTTCTCAACACATTAAAATTAAGAATTCAAATCCCAAAACTCTTTCATGATACAGCTAGTGATCATTTAAATATATAATGTATGGAAAAAAAAAAAAAGAGCTACCATGAGTAATGACAATATGGTACTTTGTGTGCTGGAAAGCTGATCTTGGGAATTGAGCCAGTTTCTCCAAAAGTAAATTGGACATTTTTCCTTTCTTGTCTGTAATCTATTTTTAAAGATTTCAAAATTTCAGCATAGTAACATAGACAGTATGTTAATAAGCATATACTAGTTTAACTTCAATTCTATCTAGGAGCAATCAGAAAAACCTCCAACAAGAATGATTAGCTGTTATTATTTCAGAAAGGTTATTATCCAAAGGTAATACTGAACTGTTCTTACTTTCCATAACTAGATTTATTATTGAATATTTGCCCATCGGAAAATTTGAAAAATGGGTTTTTGTAAGTGAAAGAATTGGTTTGTTAAAGAACATGATCAATACTAGAAATAGGTCCTCAATTTTAAATTTACTAGGCTTGGAAAATTTGAATTTTTTTGAATACTCCACCATTTCCTTAAGAACAAAGGCGAGCCAGAAACTTGATCCCTACACATACTTGTATCCATAAATTAATTCGGAAAATTTTCTATTTCACTGATGGTAATCTCAAGGATAAGAGAAGACTGCCTCTAGAATTCTATTCTCTGCTTTTGCTTGGACTTTTCATGTGAAGTTATGAAGTTGGATTTTACCAAACTCCTACTTACTTTATGAGATGTTTTCTATTTACTATCTAATAAATGTTTCTTGGCTGTCTGTATGTGAGACAATGTTTGTTTTGAGGTCTGCTTTTATTTTAACATAGCAGTGAATCTGTGGGGTAGTTAACTCTCATTTACATCAGACATCTTTGGAAACTACCAAAAATACTGTAGGAGATGAGCACTACTAAATGGACTTTGGTCAGTGAACAACATACATCTTGAGAGACGAACCCAAAATTTGTTGTGGTGCTGGGTGCGTGAGAGATCATTCCAGAATAGGATCTGAATCTATGACAACGTGGCTGGAAAGAAAATGAGAGATATATTGAAAAATGACTTCTAAACTATATTTAAAAACAAACAAAATACAATCCCTTCAGTCCATTCTTAAGTTTCAACTGATTTAAGCAATTAGTTTCAGACAATTTAAAAAGCAGTATAAGATTGGAGAGAAGGCTCAAAAAGAAAACCTATAGATCTGTTTTTTTGTAAGATGTAGCTAACTTTTCCACAAGGTAAGGTAGAAAAGAAAAAACATGTGGCAATCACTGCTAAGGATATCTTGGTCAGATCCATAGAAGTAAATGTTAAATCACTGCAGGGGACAGGAACATTCGAAGCTTTAGGGCATTCTCTACTTATTTCCTTCTACACCACAGCAGAGAATTATCCTCAGAGAGAGTATTCATGAGAAAGATTTCAGAAAAAATGGGCCGAAGTCCATGTGGCCTACTGACCCAGGTCTTTAGTCTGGCCCCACACTCAAACCACACTTCAACAAATAGCCAGCTCAGAATAGTAACCTTACAATTCAAAGGTGAATACTCAAAAAAAAAAAAATCACAAAAGATCAAGTATGGAATTTTAGAAAAGATATTAAAAGAGAAAAAAGGAACATTCAGAGGGAAAGGGGAGAGGGATATAAGATATACACCAGAAAATTACATATCAGAAAAGCCATTTCACAGATGTGTGGCTAAACGCTAGAAGTCATCTATCCATTAAATAAAATATTTGTCTAAAATAAACATGCAAAGAAAATACATAAATATAAATATGAAAAAAGATAAAAGAGTTCAGAAAATAATGTAAGTGAAAATAAAATAATCGTAGAAATGATCGTTACATAGATGCAGTAGAAAAAGAAAATGGGCAGTAATGGAATATAGTCTGAGAAAAACAAGGGAAGAAAAGATTGAAATCAATAGAGTCACAAATGACTAAAGAAAATATGTATTGATGACAGATAACTCAAAGTCAATACAACTATAATTTGCATTCTTCACAAGAAAGAGAAAAAAACGATACAGAAACACATTTGAAAGCAAATAATGAAATTAACAATTTCCTGAAATGAGAAAACACCCCTCTGGCTCCTCATGCTCCAAAGCCAAAAAAGTCAAGATAACTTTAACAGGGGGTACAAGATAACTTTAACAGTGGGGGTGATTCCCAGGACCACGCTTGGATTCAATGGTTCATTGGTAGGACTCAGAGAACTATGGAAAGATTGTTTTATTACAATGAAAGAATACAAGCTAAAATCAAAAAGGAAAGAAACTCTTAGACTGGAATCCAGGAGCTATCATTTAAAACTTCCAGTTGCAAAAGGAGTTTTTGCCAACAGTATTTTGCAAAAGGAGTTTTGCAAACAGTATTTACTTTTCCCCATAATACTCCATATGTATGGACATATGGTAACACATATGAAGTATGGCCAATCAGCAAAGATTTCCTAAGCCTTGGTATCTAGGACGTTTGTTGGGGGGTCATTCACATTCGCATGGCTGACCTTCAGACTCCTGTGCTTCCAGAAGTCAAGCTGATATCTCACCAGAAGTCAAGCTGATGCCTCACCACCCAAGGACCCTATCATAAACCACATTCTTAGTATAGTGTATGTATCCTGGGCCAAGGCCCTCACATAAACAGACACTTTCATGAGGCAGGACATTCCAAGAACTTAGAGGTTACTTCCCAAAAAAGGTCCAATTTTTCTTTAGAATGTATGGAGTGTGGATAACCCTGACTTTCTAAGTTAATTCTTTACTGTACAGAGAAAATAAGATTGATCTTAGATATCCAGATAGAGTGAGGAGATTGTGAATATATATCTTAAAAATAGTGAAAAAAGGAAAACAGAGGTTAAGAATTTCTAGAGAAGCCTAAATGTTTATCTTTAGACGTGAAAGAAAACATAAAACCCTTGAGTCTATCTCTAAACAATTATGGTAATTGTGGTTATAGAATTTAAAAAAATAAGTTATAGAAATTATATTACAGAAAAGAAAATAAAGATAGTGAAAGGTCAAGTGATCAATAGGCATGCCGATTTCATATTCTTTCAGAGCTGGTAATCAATGATTAGAATGAGAAAATCGACATTGTGCAACTAGTTAATACTGATAAATCCATTAATAGAGTGTAAGACTATAACTTAAAAGTGTAGATGTTAACTTTGATCATAATATTAAAAAAAAAAATAAAACACAAAAATTTTAAATATGGGGCACTTGGGGGGCTCACTGGGCTAAGCCTCTGCCTTCGACTTAGGTCACGATCTCTCAGAGTCCTGGGATGGAGCCCCACATCAGATTCTCTGCTCAGCAGGGAGCCTGCTTCCCTCTCTTTCTGCCTACTTGTGCTCTATCTCTCTCTCTCTCTGTCAAATAAATAAATAAATTAATTAAAAAAAATGTTTTAACTGTTTAGCAGGAAAGACCCACAAATGCATGCATGCTCATTCACATACTCATGACAGTAGTGGAAGCTACAGTAAAAGATAAAAAGTAAAGAAGCATTTAAAGCAGAAAGCATAGATTGAGTTAAATTAAATCCTATTATTAATAAATTTCAAAGTAATATGAAGTCTTAGAAAAAGATACAAGAAATGAAAATAAAAATAGTTTTGAAACCAAAGCAAAAATTTTCAACAAAATGAAAAAGAGAATTTCATAATGAAACAAATTATTTTTAAAAGAAAAACATGCAGTCAATAATAGAATCAAAATTTATCAAACACTATAGAAATTATATTGGAGAAATCAATGGAAACTCATAATGATGTTAGAATTTTAGGTCATTACTAAAAATATATGAAGCAAGTGAATAACAAGAAATAAAGGCACAATCTGAGAACCTAAATAAGTTGGTGTAAACTAATTAGTTACTATTAAACTCTGGTTCCTGAAACAGAGACTACATCATATTTTCAAGTGTGTACAAAAAATATATAAAAATCCAACATATATTAAGCAACAAATTGAATGTCATTAGATTGCAAAACATTCAAAGTGGTACAGACTAAAATCTGCATGAAAAATGCAAAAAGGTAGTATTCATGATCTTGTTGTTTAGAAATTTTTTCTAAACTAAATGCAAATCCCAAAAGCTATAAAGGAAAAGACATTTAATAGTTCCTATATAGTTCCTCTAAAGAATTTTTTTGGCAGAGAAACTATACCAAAAAAGCAGTAAAAATAAAAGCAACACATAGGAAATACACAATTACAATGAGTATATAGATTACAGTTCTAATAATGTTGATATAATAAGAGATATAAAAACAAGAACTATGGATCATTGATAAATACAAGTAAATACATTCAAATTCATTGACTATAAGCTGAAGAAAAAAAATAAGACTTTTTATCATAGTAGCTTGAGAAATATTAAAAGAACAAAACTACGCAACACAAATATCATAAATTGTCCCATAGTTATATAACAATTATCTCTGCAGTTGTAAAAATCTAGAAGTTTTATCTTTGTATTCCATTGCAGATATCTCACAGTTAGATGTTAAGTCAAGGGAACAGAGTGGTTCATATATTTTATTTTTCACTTGGAATAAGTAATGGAGACAAACAGGTGTGTGTGTGTGTGTGTGTGTACATGTGTATGTAGACAACTTCTGGAAGGACATCAAAAACTGTAAACAGTGATTATGTTGTCAGTTTGAAAATGCTCTCAGGAGTAGTATTTCTCATTGTAAACTTGTAGATGTTTTAGATTTTGTGCACTTTTTTTTTAAGAAACAGTACAAAAATGCAAATAAAATATAGCATGATTTGTGATAATCAAATGACTAAAGTCAAAAAACAAAAAATTCGATGGACTTATTTCAAGGTGTTATATATGTCCTTTGAGGTGATGAGGGAAGCTTCTTGAGTGTGGTAGAAAGAGAAGCCAGGTGACTATGTTATGAGAAATGAGTGAGAGGTAAAAAAGCAATGACATCTGGTATAGAATATTGTCTAAAAATTTACCTGGCTTTTTGCTATACACAATACCTTATCTGTTTTCACTATGTTTTTATCTCTGCCTGACTTTTGGTGTTTCCAACATCTAAAGGAGAAATGTTTTTGTTTTCATTTTTGTTTTTCTATAAAAACCTTAATCCCATTTTGTTTCTTAATCCCATTGTGCAGAAAATAATTAACTCAGCAAGTCTGGGCAGGCACACTCTGTACATTAAAGGTTCATCCCTTGCCTGATTCCTAGGAGGGGACATTTAAGTCCTTAGAATACCCTGTCTATTAAGAAAATCCTTGTTTGCCTCAGGGATTTGGGCAACACAGATTGTTCTTGATAATAATGTGACTTATGGTGACAAGCATAGGCCATGCTTCAACAAGTTGATCTCTGAAAGGGCTGGAGAGAAAAGACAAGCGACACAGCCCACTCTATGTCATGGAACCTCTATAAAAACCACATCAGACTCATTGGCTAGCAATACTCCCTGCATGTTGTCATACATGGTACTTGGGAGAAGTAAATCCTGCCTATCTGTACAACCCACCAGGAGAAGACGCCTGGAAGCTTACACCAGGTGTCTCTCTTCAGGACTTTGCCCTGTGAAATTCTTTCTTTTGATATTTTACCTATATCTTGTCACTGTAACACACCATAACCATGATACATTTTTTTTCCTGAGTTTTATGAGGTTTTTTTTTTTTTTTTTTTTTAGCAAATTGCTGACGAGAGGTCAATATAGGTATGCCTAAATCAGACTCGTGTGGACAAAAAGTGTATAGATTACAAACTTCTAATTTAATAATGTGAAAGAAGGGCTAAAATTTGACTGTTTGCTGAATCCTTAAGTTATCAAAAACCTGGGGAAAAAAAAGAGCAAAAACTTAAGTCTTCTAAGAAAAATAAATATTTAGAAGGGATTATTTATAAAATTGAGATCTGCATAAAAATGAGAATAAATTTTGGACTTTAAACTTATAAACTTTTTATTATAAACTTATAATAAAAATGTCTTTAGAAGTTACTTCCAAAAATTCATATATTGTATTTTGGCTCATTGAGATCTAACCTTAGTGAATTGTTTGTCAATTTTCTACTTTTGTATATTATCAATAAGTATTCTTGAGTGATGATACTTTGCTGAATCAAATTACTGAAACCATTTACAAAATAAATTTATTTAATATGTTATATATAATTTCCTTAGTTTCTTCTAATTTCTTTTAACTGAGGATCTTCTCACCATGACACAAAATAATTTGATAGGTTGTGTTTTTGAAAATCCAAATGGCATTTTCCTCACCACATTTAGGCCCCGTGACTTAGTCTGACCCCATATTCTAGAAGTCTTCCTCATCTTTGTCAAAGATTTTCTATCAGGGCCCTTGCAATTTGACTTCTGTTTGCTTTTTCCTTTACTCCATGTTTATTCAACATGACTATGTATAGCCAAAACCTAATTGGGTGGATGCGTTTTATTTATTAATTGAATAGTTTGACATAAATTACCTGAGGCTTGGTGTTTCTACTAACTCCACAATGTTCAGCTTCTTAAACTTGTATTTTGCTTAAGGAGTAGTGCTCATTCAATATGATCCAAAAGTAATATAAAAGGTAGCATAATGAGAAGAGAACTGTTCCAGTAGCCAAAGAACAGGATTCATTTCTAATTTTGTTACTTGTCAGCATAATGGAAGGGAAGAAACTATTTTCTTATGTGCAACACACACACACAAGGGCATGACATGTAGTTTGTCACATACTGGCATCGCTCTAAAAACAATATGTCTATACACGAGGAACTACTCCTCTTCTATGAAAAGATAAGTTAATAGGTTTTAACGTTATATCAATTTTCACATGTTCAGCAAACTCCATATTTTCTTCCTTCTTAATGTCTTTCTTACTTTGAGTGTTGCCTGCTATCTATTATTTTCACTTGTTCATGTAATCCTGATTCTTCAAGACTCAGCTAAGGTGTGTCTCATTCCCTTATAATTAGGTATACCTTCCAATTTTTACTCCCTCAAAACAAGAATATGTCTAGCTCATCTTTATAAGTTCCTTGGGACTTTAAAGCATAGATTTTTGCAAATTGTAAGTGTTCCATAAACATCTGTTGACTTGAGGTAAATGAAAGTTAGATTAATAAGATTTTTCCTGAAGATACTTTTCTATATGGAAATAAATTATTTGCTGTCCATCTTACACTCTTTAGTGAGCAATAAGGGAATCACTTCTCTATGGGAAAAATACTTTTGTTTTGTTTAATTTTTTTATTTTTTTTCCAAAAACTTTAGATGAATGGCTACTCTCTATCTTTAAGAAAAAAGCTGCAGAGATTTAATCACTATATCCCCAAAGATTTCCAAACTTATATACCAAATATTCTTTTTTGACTTAGTCATTTATTGTCAACTCAAGGAGGCTTTAACAGAAGAATACTAAAAACTTAAATCTGTTTCTTTCCATGATATTTTGATAACTTAGTGATTTAATGTATTCTTTTTTTCCAGACTACAATCTCTTAGTGTTCAAAATATTGAAGAAATTAACCTTGGTTAGAATCCTATGATTTGAGGCCGTTAGCGGTTTATTACTTGTATTATTAGAGTTTGGGTGCTATGTTAATAGAAGGATTTATTTTTCTCATTTAATGAACTCTGTTTTATTTTAAATGATTTCTCAAGGACATAATTTTAACTCATGGGATTGCTAAGCAATTCACTTTTCTATGAGTAATTTCTAAATTGCTTTTTAAAATTTATTATATGCAGGAAGAAATGGTTTGAAAACTTTATAATAAATTTAATATATGTCAAAAGTATACTCTTGTGAGAGTAGATATGTCTGTTTTGTGGCTGTGGTAGCAGTTCATTTTAAATCTTCATAAATTTGTAGGCATTATATCAGCTTCTATTATAACTACATAAAAATAGCTATGAAAAAAACTTAAAAACCAGGGCATTAAATATGAAGACAAAATCTAGAAAAATGTGCTCCTCTAAATAAAGTAGGAAAGTAGGATCTCTCATTTTATAATTTTTATTATTGTTATTCATGGCCAGGATAAGAACATTGGAGTTGCTATGCCCCTTCCTATCCGGTTAACAGATTAGACAACTACAGTAGATTTACTATGACTTGCTTTTTCTATAGTTATGCAGTGAATGAGACTACTATAATAGGGGCACCTTCTTTTATACCAGAATCTAGTAGATGTACAGTGTGTCCCAGTTGTTAATATAAGGTTTGTGGCTACTTAGGGAGGTGAGTATGCTATGGCTTTCTGTTCAGCCTGGAACAGGACAGAAAGAGCCTAGGAGCAAGGTAATCAAGATACTGGGATGTCAGGGTGTTATCTGTAATCCCATTCTCACCTTGATTCTGTCATGTGGAAAATAAGTGACTTCCATTCATACTGAATAATGTCCCTGTTGAGCAACAATTACCTAGCTCTGATTGTTACCTATAGAAATAAAATATTTCTGTTCACACAGGCATTTATTGAAACAGACAAGACTAACGATGTTTGAGAAACAGATTGGTTCTACACATGCCAAACATTTGCTGTTACCTCATTAGGCTATCTCACTGCTAAAGGCCAAGTAAATATCATCTAAGGCCATGTATTTTGAAAATTTAGTTTTTATGTTTTGTTTCAGAATCACTTAAAGTAACTAGAAATAACAAGACCCCCAAACAGATGCTAATGTCCTTGCTAGAATTTAAATCTTACAGGAAATTTCCTAAAAAGCTTTGAATAGATGTGTGCCAAGTTTGCATTTTTTACTTTCTTATACTTGATAAAACAGCTGTCTTAGCTGACTTGCTCTAACATGTAAATTGTTGGTTTGTACTTAAGTTTATATTTTTTTTTTATTTAACAATACTTTTTTTGTGTATACTGATGCTTTCTCTGTTTTTAGGGTCACATATGCATTGCAATAAATGAATGACCCAGCATCTTTAATATTCCTCCAAAAAGAGGAAAAAAATCCAAGTGCATTTACTTTGCCTCTTATGTTTTTGTGTATTTTCAGTTTTCTTGAGAACTATTATTGGAGTAAATGAAAGATTAAAATGAAAAGATAGTCGCAGTATGTCAATATATTCAACTTTGAAAATATAAATCTGTATAGGCTATCTAATAAGAATGCAAGAATGATTCATCTTGTAGAAAAAGAAAAGCAACTTGAAATATTTTGAGACTATATTAATGATGTTCCATAACACTGAGCATCTTAGCCTGTTCATTCATGGGTTTGAAGTAACTCAAATGTTCAAGTATATGGAATATACATATAGGCAAATCAGAGTCTATGTATAGTCACTCTGCACAAAAATACCCATGGCATATTAATTTCTATATGTGTATCCTTATTCAAGTTACATAAACAACAACAGCAAAAATTCTAATAAATTCATAAATGTACTATCATACATGATAAATATATTTCTCATATTTTAATAAAATTGAGAAAATAATAATCTTTAAAGATTATTGATCGAAACAGATGTTTTTAGAAAACATCATTCCAGACCAATGAAAAAATAGAACTCAGTTGAACAGACCTAGTTCTCTGTGTGATACCAGTTTTTACCATAGCAGAATGATTTAAAATTGATACCAGTTAGGATGTGTAAATACTAAATGTTTGATATAAGTTACCTCATTATATCCTTATTATGTGGCTGTTACTATGTGGATTTCTCCATGGCAGAAGTGATGCTTGAAGAGGTCACATGATTTGTCCAAAGAAATACTGTTAGAATGGGTCTGTTGACTAGGTTGGTTGGTCTTAAATCATTAGCTCTCTTTGTGTTATACTTATTTATTTCTTTGCATGAATCCCTAATGATATATTGATTTTAAAACAGTGTAAAATTGAGAAAAATATCTACTAACGGGATGTTGGCATTTTGTTACCACAACTAAGCAACAACCAAAAAAAAAAAACCAAAATGTAAAATTCATTTATCTTGAAACATGATAGGTTCTGATCTGAATCAGAGTAGGAAAGGTACTTTTTTTTTTTTTTTGCTACTGCTGTATCAGATGACCTAACATACTGTAATATAAACATATATTTGTTAATTGTTTAATAGATGATTAAGTATCCACATGAAACAAGAGACAGAGAGACTGAGAAATACTGAGAGAGGAGATAGAGGAAACCAGAATAACATGAGAGGTATAAAAAATAGCTGGAGGAGTTATTTGCAAGTTGTTGAAAGATAAGCCAATTGAGTTCAAGGAATTAGAATTCACTCATCTATTTAATATATATTTATTATGCATCTTCAGTTTCAAACACTGTGTTAAATTACAGAAATTCAAAAGTAAGATTTTAAAAAAAAGCCCTTTTCTCTCAGGTAAAAGAAGTAAAAGAATGAGGAGCAATGACTTTGATAGGAATTGCATTAAATGTGTAGATTGCTTTAGGTAGCATAGACATTTTCACAATATTTATTCTTCCAATCCAGGAGCATGGAACATTTTTCCATTTCTTTGTGTCTTCCTCAATTTCTTTCATGAGTACTTTCTAGTTTTCTGAGTATAGATTCTGTGCCTCATTGGTTAGGTTTATTCCTAGGTATCTTATGGTTTTGGGTGCAATTGTAAATGGGATTGACTCCTTAATTTCTATTTCTTCTGTCTTGCTGTTGGTGTAGAGAAATGCAACTGATTTCTGTGCATTGATTGTATATCCTGACACTCTACTGAATTCCTGTATAAGTTCTAGCAGTTTTGGAGCAAAGTACCATCCATCTTTTTCAAAGAAATGGGACAAATAATTCTAAAATTTATATGGAACCAGAAAAGACCTCGAATAGCCAAAGGGATATTGAAAAAGAAAGCCAACGTTGGTGGCATCACAATTCCGGACTTCAAGCTCTATTACAAAGCTGTCATCATCAAGACAGCATGGTACTGGCACAAAAACAGACACATAGATCAATGGAACAGAATAGAGAGCCCAGAAATAGACCCTCAACTCTATGGTCAACTAATCTTCGACAAAGCAGGAAAGAATGTCCAATGGAAAAAAGACAGCCTCTTCAATAAATGGTGTTGGGAAAATTGGACAGCCACATACAGAAAAATGATATTGGACCATTTCCTTACACCACACACACAAATAGACTCAAAATGGATGAAGGACCTCAATGTGCGAAAGGAATCCATCAAAATCCTTGAGGAGAACACAGGCAGCAACCTCTTCGACCTCAGCTGCAGCAACATCTTCCTAGGAACAATGCCAAAGGCAAGGGAAGCAAGGGCAAAAATGAACTATTGGGATTTCATCAAGATCAAAAGCTTTTGCACAGTAAAGGAAACAGTTAACAAAATCAAAAGACAACTGACAGAATGGGAGAAGATATTTGCAAACGACATATCAGATAAAGGACTAGAGTCCAGAATGTATAAAGAACTTAGCAAACTCAACACCCAAAGAACAAATAATCCAATCAAGAAATGGGCAGAGGACATGATCAGACATTTCTGCCAAGAAGACATCCAGATGGCCAACAGACACATGAAAAAGTGCTCCATATCACTCGGCATCAGGGAAATACAAATCAAAACCACAATGAGATATCACCTCACACCAGTCAGAATGGATAAAATCAACAAGTCAGGAAATGACAGATGCTGGCGAGGATGCGGAAAAAGGGGAACCCTCCTACACTGTTGGTGGGAATGCAAGCTGGTGCAGCCACTCTGGAAAACAGCATGGAGGTTCCTCAAAATGTTGAAAATAAAACTGCCCTATGACCCAGCAATTACACTATTGGGTATTTACCCTAAAGATACAAATGTAGTGATCCAAAGGGGCACGTGCACCCGAACGTTTATAGCAGCAATGTCCACAATAGCCAAACTATGGAAAGAATCTAGATGTCCATCAACAGATGAATGGATCAAGAAGATGTGGTATATATACACAATGGAATACTATGCAGCCATGAAAAGAAATGAAATCTTGCCATTTGCGACAACATGGATGGAACTAGAGCGTATCATGCTTAGTGAAATAAGTCAAGCAGAGAAAGACAATTATCATATGATCTCCCTGATATGAGGAAGTGGTGATGCAACATGGGGGCTTAAGTGGGTAGGAGAAGAATAAATGAAACAAGATGGGATTGGGAGGGAGACAAACCATAAGTGACTCTTAATCTCACAAAACAAACTGAGGGTTCCTGGGGGGAGGGTGTTTGGGAGGAAGGGGGTGGGATTATGGACATTGGGGAGGGTATGTGCTTTGGTGAGTGCTGTGAAGTGTGTAAACCTGGTGATTCACAGACCTGTACCCCTGGGGATAAAAATATATGTTTATAAAAAAAAAAAGAATGAGGAGCAATGACTAACCATTAAGTGTGATGAGTGATAGAAACCAGGAAATACGAAATTCTAAGAGAAAGCAACCGCACTACTCTCTTTGGGAAACAGGTAAGCAGTAAAATTTATGACTTTCATAAGCAGTAAAATTTAAGACTAAACCTAAATATGGAGAAAAGTGAAGTTTTAAGCACTTTTGTGAAAGAACAAGGGAATTGCTAAAAACGAAAATCTGATTGTTTCAGGGTCTTCAAATATAAAGGTAAACAAACAAACAAACAAGTTCCTGGATGGGTCTGTAGTAGTTTCCATGTTCACATTATTTAATTCAAATGTTCATGCAATGTTCAAAAAGAGCTGGGGGGGATCAATTATGACTATGCTGCTCATTAGTCGATTTCTAGATCCTCTCCCATTTCTTTCTCTGTCTTTCCCACCAAACACATACAATGGTTATAACCTGTTTTGCTATTGATTGAACTCACTCTCTGACCTTGTAGTATAAAGCATGTTGTACTACACAGGCAAATTATATTTAGGGAAATTCTCTGTCTCCAGCTGTGAAACTGATTAATGTTACACTATGCAGATAACATCTCTATTTGTAGTGGCATTTATTATTTCAATGCAAGATGAAAAATTGCAGCCAAGAAAATTATGAATAAAGACACTTTTGATAATCTCAAAATAAGGAAGTGTATAGTATTTATTTTAAAAAAAAACTGCATATAAGTGAACCCATGCAGTTCAAAACTGTGTTGTTCAAGGGTCAATTGTCGGTTTTCTGGATACTTTTTTGTTATCCCTTTCATCCCAATAGACAATGATGTTTGAAGACAAATACTGTCTTACACAATTCTGTATCTGTGTTTAGTCATAATGACCTGTTGTAAGAACTAACAAAATTGTAACAAAATTTTATTCTACTTTTAAAAAATTCTGTTATTTATGCAGATTTTGCAATACTTGAAAATTATAAAACAAGACAAAAAAGGAAACTGATCTTTCCAAAATAGATTTCATCAAAATGCCATTAGAAGTTAAAACTATCTGACAAATGCACCTCAGTGGTTCACTGGGTTAAGAGTCTGCCTTGAGCTCAGGTCATGATCCTGGAATCTAGGAATCAAGTCCTATATCAGGATCCCTGCTCATCAGGAAGTCTGCTTTTCCTCTGCTCCTTCCCTCGCTCATGCTCTTTCTCTTTTTCTCTTGCTCACTCTCTCTCAAAATAAATAAATAGAAAATCTTAAAAAAAAAAAAGCTGGGGTGCCTGGGTGGCTCAGTGGGTTAAGCCTCTGCCTTCTGCTCAGGTCATGGTCTCAGGGTCCTGGGATATAGCCCCACATTGGGCTCTCTGCTGAGCAGGGAGCCTGCTTCCCCCTCTCTCTCTACCTGCCTCTCTGCCTACTTGTGATCTCTGTCTGTTAAATAAATAAAAAAATATATAAAAAAAAAAGCTGACAAAAGATATGTCGCATATAAAGCCAATACTTATGTAAATATACCCCAAGGAGAGATTAGATAAGTTCATATAACAAAAAACACAATGTTCTATTCTACTGTGGTTAATTTCTCATGCCAGTATGGCTTGTTACGGTCTTTCAAAAAGACAAGCCAGAAATCCATTAAACACAAATTTTTGAGAAACTTACCTATAAAATGGCTCAGATATTAATCCTTATGCCCCCTATTTTGGAGAAAGAGAGTAAGAGAGAGAGTGCAGAGGGGAGGGAGAGGGAGAATCTCAAGCAGACTCCCACTGAGCAAGGAGCCCTAGATGTAGAGCTTGATCTCAGGAACCTGAGATCATGACATGAACAGAAATGAAGAGTTATACACTTAACTGACTGAGCCCCCGGCACTCCAAATGTTAGTCCTTATTTATAAAACTTACATCAGTTACCTGATAAAACATATGAAAATATGGACACCTGGATGGCTCAGTCAGTTAAGTGTCTGCCTTTGGCTCAGGTTGCATGGGGCTCCCTGCTCAGTGGGGAGCCTGCTTCTCCCTCTCTCTTTGTCTGCTGTTCATTCTGCTTGTAGTCTGTCAAATAAATAAATAATACCTTTTTAAAAAATATGAAAATTGGCAAGTAAATATGAGTTATTCAGGTACAGAAATCAAGTAGCAGAGAAGCTTAAACATTTCTATAATTCACTTTTAGGATGATATTAGAGTGTTCAGTGAGCTTCCAGTACTTCCAATGGAATTCTCCTTTGAGATATTTTGAGACAAATTATCACTTAATTGATATCACTAGTTTGGTGCTTTCATAATTTTTTTTTTGTTTTTGTTTCTTTTTTTGTTTGGTTTTTGTTTATTCTTTGTTTTTTTGGCTGGGGGTTCATTTAAATTGCACTGAGGTGGATAGAGACCCCTAGGCCCCAGCAGCCCCTTCCTGTCCACTGCTCTCCATTGCTCCTGCTGAGGTGGAGGAAAAGACTAAATGATGGTCCTGTTTGGTTAAGAGAAGAAAAACAAGTCCCTCAGGTTGATTTAGCCCTCTCCTGAGAGCTTCCCTGTAGATTATACTTCCACATAAAGGGGGTCAATCGGCTCTGAGAAACTGTGAAAACATCCCATTATCATCCCCATCACCAGTGACCATAAAAACTCACCACTAATGCTGTTGGGTGCTCAGTCTTTGGGAACAATCCTGCTGAGCCCACTGGTGAAAAAAAAGCTGTGTTTTTCCAGATTTCTGCATGCCGCTTGAGTTTCCTTAGTAGCTTCAGATTTTCCACAACATTTGGTTCCCTGACTGGGAAACCCAACCGTCTAGCCCATTGTGCCACCACTGTGGGACCAGAGACGGGCTGCAAATGGCAATGGAGTACCTACCCTAGGGTTTAGGCCCACCCTGCTGATTTCAGCAGACCCAAAGCTGGGTTCTCTTGGACAGCCCTGGCTGGCCTCTGCCAATGCTGGACCAAAAATAGGAGACTGAGGACAACTGGCTGGATCCACCTATTGGACCAGGTAAGCCCCGGGGCCACTGCCTGAGTCAGACCCATCCATTGAGGATGGAAGGGGAGTCTGATTACCTTCCATTAGTCAGGGATACCAGGAGGGAGTGTCCAACCTGTCTGAATGCAAAGATTGCCTGACTGTGTGAATCTGTCTGTATGGCTCCACCACTTTGGCTACAGAGTCTGAGTGGGCTGCACCTTGAGTCTTGCGAAGAGTCATATAGCATAGCAGTCATCTACTCCTCAGAGAAGCAAGGTCTGAGGCTTATATGGGTAGACCTTAGCTAAGATGCTCCTAAGTTCCCATGAGGGATGGGAGCAAGACAGCACCTGAAAGAGTTCCCTCCCTTTGTCTGTGACATCGTTCACAATGGGAGGGAAACCCAGTAAACCCACTGTCTTAGAGCATGCTTAAAAACTTTAAAAAGGGGAGCCCCTGGGTGGCTCAGTGGGTTAAGCCCCTGCCTTCAGCTCAGGTCATGATCCCAGGGTCTTGGGATCGAGTCCTGCATCAGGCTCTCTGCTCAGCAGGGAGCCTGCTTCCTCCTCTCTCTCTCTGCCTGCCTCTCTGCCTACTTGTGATCTCCCTCTGTCAAATAAATAAATAAATAAAATCTTAAAAAAAAAAAAAAAAACTTTAAAAAGGGCTTCAGTGGTGACTATGGGATTCATATGATCCTGGAAACTCAGGATCTTCTGCAAGCTAGAATTGCCTAGTTTTGATGTTGGATGGCCCTCAGAAGGAATTTTAGATTTGCCCACCATCCAACTTGTTTATCGCATGGTCACGGAAAACCCAGGGCATCCAGATCAGTTTCCATATGTTGACTCCTGGTTAGAAATAGCTAGAAGCCTTCCACCATGGGTATGGTTCTGCATTAATAGTAAGGGATAGTGCAGGATCCTCATCACTCAACCAACCAGAAATACTCAGAATAAAGCCATACATCAGGGGGACTAAGAGGAAGAGCTTCCAACACCATATGTTCCTTCAGCTCCTCTACTGCTCCTGAAGTAGGATCTGGTACCCCTCCACCTTCAGTCTCTCCGCCGCCTTTGGCTCCATCCCTGCCTCCCCCATTCCAATGCCAAATGCAGCCTCTATGCCATCTCTGATTCTGCCAATGGCCGCAGTCTCCCCACTGCCTCTGGTTACCCAACCATCAGTGGTCTCACTACCAGCCTCCACATTGCCCCCAACTACTCGTGATGGAGACTCCTCTCCAGAACCAAAACCCTGAAACACCACGCACCATCTCTGAACATGGGAGATCCCAGCTTACCAAATGCCCTCTGTGAGAGTTGAGGTCCCAATAGGATTGGTGCAGATGGCACCCCCCAACTGGGTTGAACCATCATCTATTATCAGCCTTTCACCACTACCGACCTCCTAAACTAGAAACATCATACTCTCACTTATTCAGAGAAACCACAGGCACTGGTTGAACTCATGGAATCCATCTTCTAAACCCACTGATCAATGTGGAAAGATTGTCAACAGCTCCTTCGCACCTCATTCAACACCAAGGAGAGAAGAAGAATCATTCAGGAGGCACCTAAGTGGCTCGAGGAGGTGGCTCCAGCATGCATTAAAATACTGAGGAATGGACTCAGACGTCTGCACCAGACAATCAGCCTAACTGGTACTTCAACATGGAAGAAGGCTGTGATGCTATCAAGCATTATCAGGAAGCCATCTGGCGGGGTCTCCGACAAGGTATCAAGAAATCTACCAAAATGTCAAAGACAGCTGATGGACTCAGAATGGGGAAAAAACTCCTGGCAGTTACTAAGAGCAGCTTTGTGAGGTTTTCTACATATACACTCCATCTGATCCAGAAGCACCCAAGAACTAATGGACGGTAAATGCAGACTTTGTGGAACAGTCAGCTCCTGATATCCATCACAAGCTCCAAAAACTTGAAGGTTTTGCTGGGATGAACATCATCCAGCTACTAGAAATAGCCAGTAAGGTCTATCAAAACCAAGAGACTACGGCAAAACATGAGGCTGAAAAGATGAAACAAAGGTCACCCTTCTGGCCACAGCCCTTCAACAAAACTCTCAGCTCTGAGGACCATCAGAACAGTTAAGAGAACAGCCTCAACAATGCAGAGCCCTCAAAAAGGACCAATGTGAATACTGCAAGGAATTGGGGCAGTGGAAGAATGAATGCCCAAATCAAAGACCAAAACCACTCAAATCCTCCACCTAACCTAAAACCCAGGCAGATCGGGATCCAGACTTTATTGGACTAGCCAATATAGACTCAGACTGATGGGAACCAGGCTCATTAATGTTACATCCCCAGGAGCTCATGGTTGGTGTAAATGTGGGGGGCCAAAAGATCATTTTCATGGTGGACACTGGGGCAGAACACTTGGTAGTAACTACATCAATGGCACCCCTTACAGGACAAACCATAACCACCATGGGTACCACAGGGGATCAAGCCACAAGCCAACACATTTGTAAGCTAGGTGGACACATTGTGTCCCATGAATTTCTATATGTTCCAAACTATCCAATCCCTTTACTGAGAAGAGATTTGTTTTCAAAATTAGGAACACAAATCTCCTTTGCATCTTCTGGACAGACCACTAGCAGTCTAAACCCTGCCAAACCTCAACTCATCTTGTCCCTCAGCACACCCCAAAATGAAGAATGGACAATGTTCAAACAAGAACACCCTGAGACAAACTCCGAGGCCTACCAGACTGAAGTCCCCAATGTATGAGTGAAAGATAACCCTCCTGGACTTCCATTCAGCGAGCTCCAGTCATTATAGAACTAAGGGATGGAACAGCTGCAATAGCAAGGGCAGTACCCGATCCCACGGGAAGCCCAAATAGACAAACATGCCTACCTAGAGTGACTAAAAGAAGCAGGCATTCTAGTCAAATGCCAATCTCCCTGGAACACTCCACCGCTCCCAGTCAAAAAGCCTGGTGGTGACTATCAACCCCTCCAGGACTTGTGTGCCATATACCGGGTTGCTCAGACTCTACACCCAGTGGTGCCAAACCCCTGTACCCTCTTAAGTCAGATTCGGCCAGACGCTGCCTGGTTTACCTGCCTCCATCTAAAGGATGCCTTTTTCTTTATTTGCCTGACCCCTGTGAGTCAACCTCTCTTTGCCTTTGAATGGACTGAAGTCAGCTCAGGATGCCAGAGGCAACTCACCTGGACCAGACTTCTACAGTGGTTTAAAAACTCACTAACAATATTTAGTGAAGCCCTGGCCTCTGACTTGGTGACTTCTCCAGGGAACGAACTGGCTGTATGGTACTCCAGGATGTTGACGACCTTCTCGTCACCAGCCCAACTAAGGAAAGCTGCCACCAAGCAACACTTGACCATCTATACCACTTATCAAAAATAGGATATTGAACATCCTGGAAAAAGGCTCAATTATGTAGATAAGAAGTCAAATACTTAAGATTCATGATAACTCAAGGAAGATGGGCCCTCAGCACCTACTGAAAGCCTGTTATGACTAACCTCCTGCAGCCCACCACCAAATGAGCTTTGTGTAAGTTTCTGGGGGCTGCAGGATTCTGTTGAATCTGGATACCAGTGTTCTCAGTCATAGCTAGGCCCCTGTATGATTCACTAACAGGACCAGATAATGGGTCTCTACAATGGGAAGACAGGCAAGAGAAGGCTTTCAAGGAACTCAAGGACTTACTTGGAAGGGCCCCAGCCCTACTTGATACCAGGAAACCCTCCTGCCTATATGCTATGAAAAAACCAAAATTGCATTAGGACTTCTAACCCAACCAAAAGGCCCTTGGGAAAAGCCCACTGCATATCTGTCAAAGAAATTAGACCCTTTTGCCTCTGGAGGGCCCCCTTGCCTACGGGCCTTGGCAGCTGCCACACTTCTCTTCAAGGAGGCTGACAATCTCACTCTAGGACAACAGCTCACAGTAAAATTTGCCCACTCAGTGATCACTCTTCTGAACAGTCAGTGTCAGAAATGGATATCAAACACCAGGTTGAATCAATATCAAGGGCTACTTCTAGAAATCCTCACATAAACCTACAGACAGTGCAGGCCCTCAACCCGGCCACATACTGCTCAATGGCAGCCGGGGAACCAGAGCATAACTGTATGGAAATCATAACTAAAGTCTATGCCACCTGGCCAGACCTCCAGGAATCCCCTCTGACAAATGCTGACCTTACCTTATACACTAATGGTAACAGCTTCTTAAGCAATAGCCTAAGAAAAGTGGGTTATGCCATTACCATGGTTACAGAAGTCCTAGAAGCCAAAGCACTCCCTGTGAGATGATCAGCTCAGAGAGCTGAACTCTGGGCCCTCATCTGGGCACTCTTACTCTCTAAGGACAAAAAGGTCAACATATATACTGACTCAAGATATGCCTTCTCAACTTTACATATACATGAGGTAATCTACAAAAAAAAAGGACTCCTCACATCCAATGGGAAAACCATCAAGAACAAAACCCCACAATCATGGACATCCTGGTTATTACTCCTAGCTGCCCCTTTATTGTCCTTACTCCTCCTAGTTACCCTTGGTCTTTGTCTCCCCAACAGCTTCATCTGTTTCATCAGAAACATCATCTTTCAACATATGACAGCCTATATCCTCACCCTCCGTGGATACAGCTCCTTAAGACTAGATAATAATGATCTCTAGGGTACCCGGCTGATCATCAAGAGGAAGGACCTGAGGTGGATAGAGACCACTGGGCCCCAGTCCCTTCCTGTCTGTTGCTCTCCATTGCTCTCGCTGAGGCAGAAGAAAAGACCAAATGGCCATCCTGTTTGCTTAAGAAAAGAAAAACAAGTCCCCTAGGATGATTTAGCCTTCTCCTGAGATGCCTCTGTATAGATTATACTTCCACATAAAGGGGGCCAATGGGCCCTGAGAAACCGCAAAAATGTCCTGTTACCATCCCCATCACCCATAACCATAAAAGCTCACCCCTACCCCTGTCGGGTGCTCAGTCTTTGGTAACTATCCCACTGAGCCTACTGGCGAATATAAAGATGTATTCTCCCAGATTTCCATGTGCCGCTTGAGTTGCCTCAGTTGCTTCAGGTTTTCCTCAACAGCACAGCTGCTATCTGACAGTGACGGAAGAACCAGAGCACCTCTTATTTGCCTGGGGTTCTACACCCCCACATCTTTCGGGACTACTTCTAACACTTCCATTGCTTTCTGATTAGGGAAATAATTTTTATGACATCATTTTGTTGGGGAAAAAATGAAAAAGGTAAGATAAAAACATGACCATTACTTCTACAACAGTTACTCCTAACCATAGTTATATACATATTAATGGACTCCTGTGGGTTTGGCCAAAAGAAATAAAAGGGGATTCCAGAAAATACATTTTGTTATGTATAGGCCTGTCACTCCAATTAGACAAGTTTAGTTGAATGTAGTATTATTTTACATGTTAAGATCTCTGTATTTCAAGAATAGATTGCAAAGGACAAAAACAAATGGAATAAACCTTCATACTCTATGTAGAAACTCAAGGTGAGCTCTGATGGAGAATAAAAATAATAAAACTAACAAACAAAAAAGGCCCGTGCAAGAAAAGAAGAGCTTAAAAAGTCTCCTAATAGAATGTATTAAGTAGTTGGCAGAGAAGACAAAAGCAAGATACATATCCTCAAAATAGATATGGATGTATTAGAAAATAAGATCACTGCAGAAAATAGAATAAACTCAAGTTTACATAAAATATTAAGAGGCTTTTCAACAAAGTGCTAGTTAAAGTAAATATAAATTTCCAATCCTAGAGAGTCAATGAAAGAGAAATAGATAGGAAGAAGAAAGCAAAGCAATTCTGGCTTTTGAAAGAATCCAAGAGGTGTTGTATGAAAATGTTGAATGACTAAATATTATGCTGTCTGTTAACTAATTGGAATTTAAATAAAAATTTGAAAAAGAAAATTAAATAAAAGAAAAAGAGAAGCTAGGAGAACAGAATATTTTATTTCAGTTATAATTTTAGGAAGAAAAAATACTACAGCTACAAAGAAATGTTATTTTTGAAAGGGATTCTGAATTGTGATAAAAACAATAGCCTTGCTTCAGTTTCTAGGATCTACTCACACTTTGATTTAGGTAGAAAGACTTAAGCTCCTATGGCATCGTATTCTCATGTGACACTTAATATAGGTTTATTTTATTGGTCTCACAGTGACAAAGAGTGGAGATGGAACTATGGGGCAATAACCTGTAGAGAGAGGGCTGTGGTTACCACTGCAATCTAGGACCAGGGCACCAGGGACACTAAATGCACCATAGTGAGGAGGTTACAAGTGCACTTAAAGAATTATCCCCATCAAATGCCAATAGTACTTCTGAAAAGAAACTCGGAGCTGAATGATCCTTTAAAACCTGAACAGATCTAGCATTTGAAGATTTGAAAGTTCTGGGGTATTGTTAGAAAGAAAGGAAAAAATGGAGTGTGATGATTTCAGCAGAAATGCTGAGATAAATATAATTGTCAACAACTTAAGAGCATAAACCTGAAAGGAAATCCTGTTCTGAACAAAGGTAAAACTATGAGTTTACTGTGCATGTGATATTCGATGTCAGTTTGCTAGTACGGTGAGAATTGCATAAACTATACTATTGATCAGAAGAAAATAGAATTGTATGGCCATTAGAAGACATCTCATCCTCCTCAGTACAGATAAGATGAGAAATCTGAGGTTCAGAGAGTTTTTGTGACTTACCCCAAAACACCAATAATAATATCCAATATTAATATCCTTTATTCTTCCTAATACAATGTTCTTTTTATCTTAGCAATAATACTTTACAGATGTGTGTCATTTAAAAATGATAATTAAGTGAAAACTTTGTTCTAAAAACATGCTAGTGAAGTTAAAGTGGCAAATGAGAAAAACCCTTTTATTTTACCAGCTAATAAAGGGATTATACAGGGATTAAAAAATGGGTACATGATTCAGATCTTAGATATGTGAATGTTTCCTGAGGGGGTTCTGAATGCAGAAAAGCAATTGCAAATTGCTCTTTTAAAAATTTTGTTACAGATATTTCAGCCCATACTGGTATTTTAAAGAAGGACTTGTTCAGTTCAAATCTCAGTTCTTCCATACAAGCCCCGCATCTCATATGTATGGAAAAGTTGCAGGCATCCCTGAGTTCATGACTCATTTAGGAGATAAGTGACTATGCAGAAGGCTTACACCATCAGAATTCACATTATTACTGATTGCCATAATAGTAATTCTATTCTGCATTCAGGCAAATATTTAGTTTACATTATAGTGAATACATTGTGGAAACTACTCTGTCTTCTTAAAGAAACAACAGCAGGATGTGTTATTGGTATTTGCAGTAATCTAATTAGTGAATTTACATACTGACTACCTCTTGAACAACTTCCTTCTACAAAGGTTTTCTGCATACAAAGTGGGTATACATCTTGAAGACAGAATAGAACAGAACAAAACAGCCAGATGCCTTTTCATTTTGTGATTTAAAAGTTTAAAGGCAGTTTCGGGGGTTCTAAGAACTTTACTTCCTGTTTCTACATGCATCTGAAGTACATTATTTCAGTTAATGAACTAGAGTACATTGTATATAATTATTAAAGGTCATTTACCTTTCACTACCATTTAAACTGTAAATATTTCGTTGTCACCTTAAGTTCTACCTTCAAATGTTAACATATACTGCTGGACATATTCATTTTTAAACTACACAGTATTGAATTTTCTTTTTTTAATTTTTTTTCTTTTTTAATTTAAATATAATGCATTATTTGTTTCAGGGGTTCAGGTCTGTGATTCGTCAGTCTTACACAATCACAGCACTCACACCGCACATACCCTTCCCAATGTCCATCACCCAGCCACCCTATCCCTCCCATCTCCCTTACCCCCAGCAACCCTGTTTGTTTCCTGAGATTAAGAGTTGAATTTTCTTTCCTAATGACAACATTCCTTTGTTTGGTACAAACTCAAATTACCTAAAATTTGGAGCACTCTTAACTTTCAATTGCCTACCATTAAAGAAATACGATTTTAAATGTGCAATGATTAAGTTATTTTATGTGTTCAATACCAATTTTGTATGTTATTGATATTTAAATGAAAAACAGTCTTGAGGATCTTTTTTAATATTCTTTTTTCAGGCTAGGCGTTAGGTCTGGTACCTCCATGAAAGTGTATGCCTTGCAGCTAAAACAATACACAGATGTTATAGTCAGGGACCACTGGCCTCAAATCCTACTCTGTTACTTAGTATCTGAAGGTCTCAGGCAAGTTATGATATGTGTTCGGGTCTCAGTTTCTACTTCTGTAGTAAAGGAATACCAGTCCCATGACCAAGCATTGATGAACTGGTTATCCTCATTGTTAGCTTGTAGCATCACTGTTGCCAGTTTCAAAGACCTCTTCTGCATTATTCCACAGATGTCAAAAATTTTATTTGCCCTAATCTTTTTCCATTTACTTCTTGGTTTGCCTATGGCGGCCTCACCTTGGATCTCAGTGGAGAAGAGAAGTTAGGATTCTCTGCAGGGGATGCTGCTAGATGTATCCGTGGACCTGAGATGCAGAGAGGCAACCTCATGGGCTCTTTGAAGATTCAGCATGAGATCTTCCCTGTTTTGTTTTGTTTCTGTTTGTTTTTGGTTTTGGTTTGTTCTAAGCTTGAGTGAGTATTTCTTTGACGTTTCCTTGACCTATCATTTGACAGTTGTGTAAGCCCCTAAACCCTATTATAACCAATCCATTCTTAAGTTACAGAGAATGACTTATGTTTTCCAAGTAAAATAGATTAATATGTAAGTAACATCATAAAATGAGACATAAATACCAAATAATTTAAATAAACTGGGTAAACTATGAACATAAGTCATTTTTATCAAGGTAAAAAAATAAAATCTATCACTTATTATTCAAATAATAGGGATAATGATAAACATTTATTGAACATGTACTAAGTCTTAGAATCTCCTGAGTAGTTTAAACTACCTACCAACTTAATGCTTAACAAGTAACCTAGGAAGAAGTTATTCCATTTAATGGAGGAGTGAAGTTGCCTCATGACATACAAGCTATGAGCAGAAGAGTGAAAACTTGAACAAGTTTGGCTGCAGAACTTAGACTTTTCACCACAATGAATAACAGACTATCTCAATGTCTAGATTTATCTTCATGCTCCATATTTTATACTTTGTGCCTATAATGACCAACGAGGCTGTCATACTAAATATTTCTCCATAATTTATACATTGTGTCTATGACAAGCAATGAGGTTATCATATCAAATATTTCCTCAAATACTTAGCATAGTGTGTCCTCCTGAATAGACATTAAACAAGAGGACATCTATTGACAATATTACTAAAATTGTTATTTTTAATTTTAAGATTTCTTCTAATAATGACCATAGTATTTCCTCTGTGGGCAGAGTCTTTGTTTTGTTCATTTCTCTACTGTAGAACACCAAACACCATGCCAGACATAAGCAGAATTGTTCTAGAACTTCTATTATCATTGTCAAAAATGAAATATTGCTAGTGAATTGTCATTTTTTATGAAGTGTAGGTCACAAAATTAAAAGTTATAATGTTTCATAAAATAGTACTATGAAATAATAATTGTACTGAATTAAGAGAAGAATATTAATAAAAAAGACATTTGCACTGTGGGAGACTTTAATTTGCAGATGTACAGTTGAAATTTGTTTAAGGTCTGGTACAAAAAATTTCAGGTTTACGAGAAAAAAATTGACATTCTATTCAGACGGTGATATAATTTTTTTTTAAGATTTTATTTATTTGACAGAGAGAGACACAGCGAGAGAGGGCACATAAGCAGGATGAATGGGAGAGGGAAACATAGGCCTCCTGCTCAACAAGGAGCCCTATGTGGGCCTAGAGCCCAGCACCCTGGGATCATGATCTGAGCTGAAGGCAGCTGCTTAACAACCGAGCCACCCAGGTGTCCCTATATAATATATTTCAAAAAGACATTGCTTAGAGGAGAGATTATATTTATAAAACAAAATTATGTTATTCAAATAATACTTTAAGAATCAAAACATTAGCATTATGATATTTTAAAAGTTTTATATGGAAAGATATTTTAGACATACAAACACACATTATGTTTATCACTTATACTGTGTTATCACTTATACAATGTTGTAGAAAATGATTTATGAACTATACAATTTAGGCAATATAACCATAATAAACAACATTCTCTTATACTCATTAAATTTTAGACTTTATTAATGATAAATAAATACAATTTTGGAAGAAAATTAAATCTTACCTAAAATGGTTATATGTATCTAAAGAAAATATGTGCCTGAAATTATTTAATAAGTTAGGAACATAAAAGAGAGAGTTAGACCTTCAAAAACTTGCCAAGGTTTTCCTCCTTCACATCAAGATTTTGATTCTTTAACAAATGAACTTAAGATCATTCTCTTTGATTATTTCTGACATTTTATAAGACCAGCTATGTAAAGGTCCTTGGATTGAGAACATTACGTAGGTAGTAGTACATCATTTTTATCTATATAAAAATAGCTAAAATGGATCTGGGTTCTACAAACATCTTTGATAGTATTAATCTGTTTTTTAAAAAGGATCTTTTGGTAGTTTTTTTGTTTTTTTTTTGTTTGTTTGTTTTTACTTCTTCCCTTTTATTTAATAAGTTTTCTTATTTGTTTTTCCAGGTTGTAAGGGACAAATGCAGATGAAGGTCAAATATATAGGCTGTATGTTATATAGTTTATTTAGAAAATCTTCAGGCAGTTTCCACGGCAGCTTGAAACTAAAGATGTGATAAAATAAATTATTTAAAGTTTAACTTCTTTTTAAAGATATTAGAGTGCATATCTCTCAGAGACAGGAAAAATTTATGAAAGGCTATTTCAATGTGAATGTAGCTTATTAATAAGTATATTTTATGTATTTTAAAAAACTAGGCATACTTAAATTGAAAAGAAAAAAACTATACTATTTTACATTGAAGATTACAAACTTCAATTATAGGAGCTGTCAAGAAGAATATATATTCATTTGCACCCAATATATTTTAAGTTCCACACTCCCCTGCATCTCTGAGATACCAGATTACCTGTGGTTGTTATATCTTATAGCCCACACCTGAGCACTTTAGTCACTATGGTAACTACACTGTCTCTTCCAGTAATGCAAAGTTTATCCATGACCATATAATCTTGAACAAGGTTCATAAATAATCCATGTAGAAGTGGATCTTGCCATCACATTACTCTCTGGCTAATCTGGTTTGGGCAAGTGTAGAATTACGTTTATGAAATTAGTAGATTGCTTGTTCTGTCTTCACTACTGATGAAATATGTAGTGACAGAAACAGAGAAGCCTTATCGACCACCAGAACTGCAAAATGGAAAGAAAAATAGTGCCTTTCGTTTATAACTAGATTTACTATTGAAGAAGCTAGGTAGTTAGATGGAAAGGCAGCTAACCTAATAAATCTATTGTATGACCTCTAGATTCCATATGGCAGACTCAAAGATTTTGTTATTTTTTAAATTATATTTCTCTAGTCTTTAAAAATATTTATTTGTATGTATACTTATTGCCTGTTTATATATTTATGAAGTATATTTTTATACTATATGCATAGATGTGTGTGTCTAAGTTCTCCTTCTGAAATGCTATTTATTATTTTGTTTACTATGAAACAAATTGTGCCCTTGCTGGTGACTTTTTATAGTCCATTACTATTTGGACACACTATGCATTTTTCCTACTTTTAATTAAAGTATAAATATATCATTAATACTATAAAGTTCAAAATTAGAGATGTAGTTTCCTTGTTTAATTATATTGTCATGTTTATCATTTTCTGTAATCTCTAATACATTTTTATTATGTAACTGTTTTATCTTAAATATAATATCATATGAAATAATGTGTATGTTAGCTGCAATGTGTTTCAGACAATTAGTTTAAGTTTGGAATTTTTCAGGAAATAAAATTGCCATTGATTTGTTTAAGTTGCACACAAATTTTCAAAAGTCAGGAAAAGAGACAGTAAGGGACAGAGACAAACATGTGAAATTAAATTAAAATGGTAGACTAAAATATTTAAAAATAAAAGAAAGCCAAATTAACATCATTTCCAACAGAAAAATAATCTCAATTTAGTTCCTTTCTTAACAGTCTAAATTTCAAAAAATTTTAATAGTAATTTGTTTCCTTATGTGAAAAAATGCATAGTTTTAAAAAATTTAACACTATTTTCAAAGTGGTGATTTTATTTAGAACCTAGGTAATGTTAGTTCACTTACTTGATAATGCTGAATGCATTCTAATAGTTATCACATGAAAATTAAATAGGTGTTTCAAGGGATTCAAATAAAGAGACTGTGTTAAAGAGGTTTTAAAAAATTAAAAACCCACTAAAGAAAACACTTGCAACATCTGTTATTTGTACTATACAATATTTTAAAGTCTTTAGGCCCATATGCCAGGATCAAATTAGTAAAATCAAGTCCTAAGATAACCTTATTTAATAATGGAGTAGGGATAAGTGAAATATATGTGAATGCATCTTTAAAGTGCAATTGTCTATTAATTCAAATGAAGATGTATCACAATGATTAAAGCTGCTTTTAAAAGGCAAAGTCAAATCTTCAATTTTTAGTTTTTTTTTTTTTGTAAATAAAGGTCCAAGAAGAAAAAAAAGGAGTAGTTTTGTAACAAATCTTTGTCACTGTGATTTGTCATTAACAAACAAAAAAATAGAACTCAATTGTCAAGCAGTGTATTATTTTGAGACTAAAGAGAGCACTGTAATAGTTGGATTAATGATGATTTTTTTAAAAAGATTTTATTTATTCATTTCACAGAGAGACATAGCAAGAGAGGGAACACAAGCAGGGGGAGTGGGTGAGGGAGAAGCAGGCTTCCTGCTGATCAGGGAGCCAGACGCAGGGCTTGATCCCAGGACCCTGGGATCATGACCTGATCTGAAGGCAGTTAACGACTTAGTCACCCAGGAACCCCAATAGATAGATTAATAAAGAAACTTTATTCTAATGATCTATTTTGTTGTCAGAAATTTTACTCATGGGGAAAAATGATTCAGTTATTAACAGGATTTTATAATTATTAAAAAATACTAAAGTAACTAAAACAGTATTAGATACTCTTGAAAATCAGTACTTGAATTTTGTTGATAAAAGGGAGAAGGAAAGGTTAGGAGAAGAAAGTCATTCAAACCTTTTTTAGCCACAGACAGGAGGGAGAGGTTCTAGTTCAGGATTTAAAGGTAATTTATTCTCCGGGACCTGCAAAATATTAATGTGTTTTTACTGTGTATTTACTACATACTCTTGTCTTTGTTTTGTTTTCTTTCTTCTCTGTCTCTCTCTCTCTCTTTAAGTGAGAAAACCTGGTAGCAGCCAGCTAGGCTTTGCTCTGTAACTGTGTAGGGGGTATGTAAGTATCTTCAGGATTAATGGTTTGCCAGATCTGGCAGGACTCAGAAAAACTGTAATACTCATAAATACGATAAAAGAATACAGATTAAAATCAGCAAAAGCATGTAGCATCTATTTGAATGACCTCATCTACCTAGACTCCAGATCCACAAGAGCACAACTGGATGTTCACTCTAAATCACAATGTTAGCATAAACTATGTGATCAGCTGGTACCATGAGGCCCACTGCCTCAGACTTCACACAAACACTCTTATCAGGTAGAACAACCCAAAGGCTCAGAGTTCACATCCTCGGGGCTGGCCAAGGGCCAGTCCAAAAGACAGGGCTTCTTTGGCAATGTGACAGGTTTAAGCAATCCAGCACTGCTGAATTAACTCTTTCTTGCGTAGTAACTAATTAACATACTCCAAAACTTAGTAGCTTGAAAGAACAACAGTTTTCCCAGAAGACACTGAGGAAAATAATACAGTGCAAATGAATATTCCAGAGGTGCTTCCTGAGTCTGAGGGACTGGGAGTCTGAGGAAATGAGAGAGAAGGAAGAACAGCAGTAAAGGGTGCTAGAAGATATTATTGTGAGCAAATGGAGCTCAAGGCTGCTGGAGAATTCCAGAAACAACTTAAAACGCAGATCCAAGACTCCTGAAAATGAGAAGCAGAATAGGGATTTTCTACCAACTCCCAACTCCTGTCTGTCCTTAGTTGAAGGTGGTTCTTGAAGGGCATTCATTCCCCAGCACTTCCGCCTGCACTTGTCTTTCAGTGTGTATAGGCAGAGTGTGCTGGGGAGGACATAAAAGTAAAGAACATGAAGTTTTGAGTCCCCGAGTTGGAATTTGGGGAAGTCATCATGGAAATGCTAAGTGTTAACAGGATATGGAAGAATACTAATGACATCTACTGTTGAGGGTGAAGAAATTTAAGGATACCTGTGTTAGCTTACATTAATTTGTTGAAGTCAGGAGAAGTATGTGTGGAATGTAAATGTAATGATAAAAACAATACTACTAATAACTTTCAAGTACTCCACTTGATGAAAGACCTTGTTACCAGATCAAGAATTTTGAATGTGATGGCTGGAAAAAAGGTATAAAATTGCAAATTATGGGGACGCCTGGGTGGCTCAGTTAGTTGGGCAGCTGCCTTCGGCTCGGGTCATGATCCCAGCGTCCGGGGATCGAGTCCCACATCGGGCTCCTTGCTCCGCAGGGAGCCTGCTTCTCCCTCTCCCTCTGACTCTGCCTTACACTCTGTCTGCCTGTGCTCGCTCTCGCTCTCTCTCTGACAAATAAATAAATAAAATCTTAAAAAAAAAATTGCAAATTATGATCCTTGTGTCTCCATTGCTTCATGTAAGATGGTCCTCTATTTTCATGTTATCTAAAGTGTGCAAAGTGTGTTAATGGGTCACCATAATAAATGGAGCTGGAGTTCTATTTTAAACCAATAAGACAATATCATGCCAGCTCTTTCTGGCCTGCCAGGTCTCTGTGGATAAGTCAGCTGCCAATCTAATATTTTTACCATTGTATGTTACAGACTTCTTTTCCCGGGCTGCTTTCAGGATTTTCTCTTTGTCATTGAGACTTGTAAATTTTACTATTAGGTGACGGGGTGTGGGCCTATTCTTATTGATTTTGAGGGGCGTTCTCTGAACCTCCTGAATTTTGATGCTCGTTCCCTTTGCCATAATGGGGAAATTCTCCCCAATAATTCTCTCCAGTATACCTTCTGCTCCTCTCTCACTTTCTTCTTCTTCTGGAATCCCAATTATTCTAATGTTGTTTCGTCTTATGGTGTCACTTATCTCTCGAATTCTCCCCTCGTGGTCCAGTAGCTGTTTGTCCCTCTTTTGCTCAGCTTCTTTATTCTCTGTCATTTGGTCTTCTATATCACTAATTCTTTCTTCTGCCTCATTTATCCTAGCAGTTAGAGCCTCCATTTTTGATTGCACCTCATTAATAGCTTTTTTGATTTCACCTTGGTTAGATTTTAGTTCTTTTATTTCTCCAGAAAGGGCTTTTATATCTCTCGAGAGGGTTTCTCTAATATCTTCCATGCCTTTTTCGAGCCCGGCTAGAACCTTGAGAATTGTCATTCTGAACTCTAGATCTGACATATTACCGATGTCTGTATTGATTAGGTCCCTAGCCTTCGGTACTGCCTCTTGTTCTTTTTTTTGTGTTGAATTTTTACGTCTTGTCATTTTGTCCAGATAAGAGTAAATGAAGGGGCAAGTAAAATACTAAAAGGGTGGCAACAACCCCAGGAAAATATGCTTTAACCAAATTAGAAGAGATCCAAAATCGTGAGTGGGGAGAAAGGGGATAAAAAGAGGTTCAAAAAGGAAGAAAGAAAAAAAAAAAACAAAAAGAAAAGAAAAAAAAAAGAAAAGAAAAGAAAAGAATTTTTAAAAAAAGAAAACACCTAAGAAAAATGTAAAAAAGAAAAAATATATATATTAGATAAACTAGTAAAAAATCGTTAAAAAAGAAAAAGGTAACAGTTAAAAAAAAATTTTACCCGAAGGCGAGAAAAAAAAAAATGAAAAAGAAAAAATTAAATTAACTGCAAGACTAAAAAAAATCACAGGAAAAAAGCCATGAGTTCCGTGTTTGGCTTTCTCCTCCTCTGGAATACCAATAAGACTAATAACTCTACTTAGTTCAGCTGAGATTTCAATTTATGTTCTGGCACAAGTTTCTTATCTTATATAAGGTGGAACAAAGAATTTGTGGACCAGCTATTTTGAGAAGTATCAATTCATGAATCTATTTTGGTCCACTGTATAATTGTGTGCATTTAAAAACATGCAAAATTCTTTTGCTCTGCTTACATGTTCCACAAGTGGCCCTTGAATTATAATTCAGTTTTCGATGTAAACTGATTAATAGAGAAAAATTGGATGGGCCAATTAAATTAAATTTTATGCTTAATTTATTGGTTATATTTTTGCTCTAGATTACTAAATTGCCCCTCTGATTTGTACACTTATATTGTTTGAATATTATTATTAGGTCAGACTCCCAAAAGCCTTGTTATCTGCAGGTGTGTTGATAAAATTGAACTTCTGGATATTCAAAGCTTATTACCAGATCGTGAAATACAGTTGCCAGCTTGTGAAACAATGTCTAAGAGGTCAGTGTGCCTCCATCTGTGATAACTCTTACTCATCCTCTGTAACAGTAATAGACCTTAAGTGACAGTGGTAGTATTTATTTCTTTTCATACTTCTAGACTCTAGCTTATAACAGGGATTCATAGAAGTTTATTGATTATGGATATACATGGTCAAATGCTTTTGAAAAGTTGTCCAAGTGTGTTAATTATCAAGTAAGGTAATTGAGACCCATAAAACTGACTTTAGCTCACCAAGACGATTTGGTTAATTTTTAAGAAGATAGAGCCAATATTTATTCCCATTCCAATATTTTATCACCTTTATCAAACTAAATTCTCCAGGAAAAAATAGTATATATATTTTTTTCTGGAGAATATATATATAAATTATATATAATATATTTATCTATTATAAACTATACTAATATAAATAAAATATAAATATCTATAAATATGAATATAATGTATAAAAATACATATATAAATAAATATAAATATATATATGACTTTGTTAATACTATTTCAAATATAGATGCATGGATAAATATAAAAATTATACTACTAAATCTTTAGAACCTTTAGTTTTATGTTAAATGAAACCAAATACTTATATCTCTCTGACAGCTAATTCACCATCTATGCGTCAGATGCTAGGGATGTTATTATCATAACTGGTACCATGACTAGAAGATTAACTAAAAAACAAAACAAACAAACAAAAAAACTAACTACATACATAACTAAATGCATAGGAATTTAGGTTCTTATTTCTCTACCCAGTAATGGGCTCAAAGACTTTCCCAATTTATTATGTCCATCCTAATGAATAAACATTCAGTGAACTTTCAGATAAAACTCAAAAATAGCACCTATTTCATCAGGAGTAATCTGTTTAAGAAGATGTTTTATTTAATAATAAACTTTCATAAGTATTGAAATTAGCCTTTTATTCTTTTGTATATGTAAGACAAATAAATCTAGTGTTCATCATGCATTCTTTATTTGTAGCTTTCCTAAACATACTTGGAAATTCAGGTTTTGAACTCCAAGACCAAATCAGCCAGCTGATAGACTCTTTTGGAGAGCATGGGCATATGCTGTGAAATATGGAAAGCTAATTTAGAGTCCTAGAAAAATTAAGGTCTCTATTTCCTAATTTGGAAAATAAAGAGCTGAGCAAAATGATACTATCTTCCTGGATCTAAAGCTGTAATTCAGATTGAGTCTTCATCGATGTTGATAAGACTACCAAGAGAGAGAATGTGTAGTGAAAAAATCACCTTGAAGAGTTCTGTGGTAAGTTCTATGATGCAAAGCTAATGGGATACGTGCTGAATACGAAGTAATGTAAAAGATGTCAAAATGGTGAAACTAAGTGAGTGTAACAGCTGTCCTCAATAATGGGAATCATTGAGTAGAACCATGCTCAACAAGACATATAGTGTACCAGTGTGTAGTTATTTCATCTGAAGAACATTTCCAAATGAAAGCTTTGGTTAAGTGAGAATGGGGAAAAGAATGATTGTTATCACAAGGAATTATCTGATCTCATTGGGTAAGGAAAAAATCAGTTTTTCTGTGCTGTTACTTAGCACACATTTGCCACTCCTTGCTATCTCTTATTTGCTATCTTACTTGATATATGTGTTGGTTCCAACTTTTAATTTATTTTAAAGCTTTTATTTATTTATTTGACAGTGAAAGACAGAGAGAGAGAACACAAGCAGGGTAAGTGGGAGAGGGAGAAGCAAGCTCCCCACCATGCAGGGAGCCTGATGTGGGGCTTGATCCTAGGACCCTGGCATCATGACCTGAGCTGAAAGCAGACACTTAACGACTGAGCCACCCAGGATCCCCCTAACTTTTAATTTTTTAACTAGATTAGAAAGCTTCTGAGAAAGGTGGAATTGTTTTACTTATCTTCATAACAATACCACATACTGCGGTATTTCTCAAAGGGCTGTTGCTCAAAATATTTATGTAAATTAAATATTATGAGCCTCCTAAAGCCACTTTCAGGTCATGATTATTATCAATTATGGGTTAAAAAAACTTCAGAAAGAAACACACAAAACCATGTGAAGCAGAGATTGTGTTTTCTCATAATATAAGGCTTTGTTATTGAATCAAGTTATGGACATGGTATAGAAGTGACATTGAACTTTCCAGAAATATGACAACTAATGTTTACTTTACTCCAAGTGCTTGGATCTATAGCAAATTGAACAAATGAGGTGGCCTTGAGAATAGAGGCCAAGAAAAGTGAACATAAAACAAAATAAATCAAAACAAAAAATTCAAGGAAAATACCCAGGTCCATAAGAATTTTATGAAAAAAAATTGTCTACATCTGATCTTTAATAAACAAAAAATGTTAGTTTCTTTTTGTAATCCACTAGCTAGTTGCTGACAGCTTTATTCCTAAGTGAAGCACCAAGTACATAAAGTATTTATAGTCAAGATAAACTTGCCTGAATTGTTAACTATGACAGTGGTCGAGCTTTAGCATTGCACATTCTCTGATTTATGAGTATTCTGAATGAAACTTTTGTATATTGTTGAAAAAAATATAGCTTATGCTGGTTTACTATCTTTGGATTTTGATATCAGGCCATTAGATATAAACCTTGGTTATATGACTAACTCCTGTGTGACATGGATCAAATTTTTAACACCTAACTATCTCAGTTTACTAATCTGTAAGTGAAAAAACAAATACATACTCTAATTAGAAGAATAAAGGATATATAAGCTTTACATAGTTACTTAATGTATATTGAGCAAGTCAATATGCAGCAACCAGTGTTATTTACTTTTCTTGGTTCATATGAACATGTTATATGCACATGTGATGTATACATAGGATGTGCACTCATTAAATTTCTTTGTTTTTTAAAAATTATAATACAGCAACCACTATAAAATTTTAAGCATATTGGATTATGGCTAGTTTTTATGACACCACAATCTCTTTCTCTGAAATGTGCTTTTCTTCTTCACATGAACATGTGTCCACAGAATTTATCTAGGTATTATATATTAGGTTAAAATAATTTGATATGAAATGGTGGATTTAGATAACTAGCATCATCAACCACAAAATTTTAGGAAGTTTTCTAACTTCCTATACTGGCTATTGTCTTCACTAAATATAATTGTCAAAATCAAGTAAGTTGTCAATGTAATAGAGAAAAACTCTTCAGAGAATAGAAACAAAATACTTTCATTTCACACTATTTATTACAACCAACTTTTAACTTTCATTTTTGTAACATAAATAATGTGATATTAGCATATTGGACTTCATTTCCACAATATTGAAGATTTAGGGATCCTGATTATTAAAAGGAAAAAAAAATACTTAAAAAAAAATGCCCCGAGTGTACTAGAAATAGTACATAATACAAGAGAAAGCAATATCTGGGTTTTCCAAGGCACGAAATCTGATGGATTAAACAATAAAGAAGCCACACAGTATAGAAAAGTGGACCAGGACTTCAAGAAGAAAAAGACATAAAGAGTCTCAATAAATACAAGAAGGGAAAAAAAAAGTTTCACTTGGGAGAATCATAATAAAGTCAAGATATTAAAAATAAGGATGAAGACAGGCAAGCTAAGAAGAAAAATAGCAAAAGTATCAGGGAAGGTGATCTTAAATAATGAGAAGTAAAAAACAACTCCAAACATTATTAATAAAGGAGGCATCTTTAGAAAGAAAAACATTTTATAGGCTGCAACTTAATATTTAAATGGACTCTCTGGATGCATATTAAAGCATGTATCCAATTTACATATAACATGCATTTTGTGAACTGATCTATATAATTAGCTAAGAATTCCTGTTTTTTTCTTAACAATCATAGCTTAAGATAACACATGCAGCATATTATTAAATTCTTTAGGAAAAAATCAAAAGAGCATCAGATAGAATATGGCTAGTGAAATAATGTATTCTAGTTTTCCCATGCAAACAGGATGAGCCCCTCACCCCAAATTTGGCTTGAACGTTGAGACTGGTGATGCCACACAGGCACCAAGAGGGGGAAAGAAAAGGTTTCTTACTCACACATTGGTACTTTTTGGGAAAAGCAGAGCAAGGTCCTAAGCAGACTGAAAAGTGATTTGAGAGAGCAAAGTAGTGACTGGTTTTGGAGTTTGTGATTTGGGGATGTGGTTGAGGTTTGCAATGTGTCCCATTTGAACTCTCCAACAGGACAAAGCAGGGAGGCCCTGGGTTCTCTCACTGGCTTGCCCAGGTATGGAGAGAGAGGCAAAGAGTGAGGAATGAAACTTGAAACCTGTCAACAAACATCAAAATGGAGCCTGCCTCTGTATAACAGGATATTACATTAATAACATACTATGCAAATGAAATTTAAAAACTCGAGTTCTCTGGGAACTTTTGATATAATTTGAAATGCATTATTACTCTTTAAATATGCATTTTTAATTGGAATATAAGCTATATAGATATATTTAATAAATTAATACATTTTCTCCCTTAGTATAATCTTGGGGATAAAATATACTCTTAGCAGTAACAATACCTTACTCTACTGATACTTTGACAAAAGGGATGGTGACCTCCCCAAAATGGGAAAACATCATAGTCTCTTTGGATGTGGTAAGATATATATATAAATATATATAATTTTTTTAAGATGCCCTCAAAATGATTATAATTTATCCCCAAAGACGAATGGTATCTCTCCTCTTCCCCTTAGGGTTTGAAAAAGCTACTGTTCATAAATATGATCATCTGGACAAAACCCTAGATTGGTTCTGTGGATTAAGATCATAACTTCAGCAACCTGTTTGCTTTCTCTGTGGGAGATGTATGTGTATATACGTTACACCCTCACCAAAAAGAGCACCACATAGAATTTCTAGGTTTTTGTTTTCTTCTCAAAGAGGATAGATAAGGAACATGCATGTTTCACACTCCCAGGTAGCTAGTTTTCTCCCCTCTCTACTTTCCATGATCTAAGGGCAATTTTTATTTGTTGGCAACTCTCAAAGGCAATTTGTGTGACTATAAGGGGACTTTATGTTGAAAGTTAGAACAAAACAATAAAATTTAGTGCTCGTTTTCCTTTGATTGCATAAGGCTTTGCTAGAGCTAGACATAACTATGTACAAGAATTGGCTGACTTGAAAAGCTATCACTTGGTAGTGTGTTCAGTGTCTGATTGCCTTATTAACCTTATCTTGCTTATATGGCTTTGTTTTCGACACTTGAAAACTATGCACAATAACTTTTCATTCTTTCTAAAACTGCTTGCAATGGAAAATCCTCATGAGATGAAAACTCCCTGCATTGTCCACTGCCTCACCTATCCCTGGTCTTTCCTATTCACACATGTCCAACCCTGTCCTGCCTTAAAAGCTCTCTTAGTTAATCTGTTCAAGGGACACAGATTACTTTTTCTTTTCTCTGCTCTTTGCTGCCCTCACCTGACAGAGACTGTCCTGCTAGAGATTTTTCTTGTGAAAAGAGAATGGTTGGATGCAGAGGTATAACAGTTTGAAAAATATAAGATGTGTTTTTTGTAAAGGGGTAAAGCAATAGAGAAACACACACAGACCATAAATAAATAAATAAACAAACAAACAAACAAAGGAAATAAAGTAAGTCCTATAGTTGTAAAATCACTGCTAAGAGATGCTGGTCAGATTCTAAGAGAATAGCTCAGCCCTATTTTGTGTAGATCCCATAAGACCTTATTGTTGACAGACAATGTTACATACTTCTCTCAGTGCTGTAATTCCCAAAACTGTGTAATAGGATTTATCATTTTCAAGTATACTTTGGTGAATATTTGTTGTGTTTTCTTTCCTGGTATTATAGAAGAACAAATGACTATTTTAAGTAGTCCATATTGTGAAAAGAAAAAAAAAATTGCTAACAATCCCATTAGACAGAGAAAATATTTGTTTGCATCTTTTTCACAGTCTTCTCTAAATTTAATCTTAAACATGCATGCACAATAGATTGTATTATTGCATATTTTTGAAAATGAGAAGGTGCAGAAGTTTTGTTTCCATGTATTTTTGCCTAAGTTCAGGCCATTTTTATTTTACTTAGATTTAGATTGAAGCCATCCATTATTCAAATTTAGATATAAATGCTTTACATAGTTTAGATATCTAGAGTTCCACAATCCTGTTTTATCTGCAGTGAATGTTAAGAACATCTGAGTTGGGGAACTACTAAATCTGAATATCAAAAACCTTTCTCAATTAAAAAGCTTGCTATTTCATGAGGAAAAGCAGTGACAATAATGGTCCTAGTAGGGCGCCATAGAAGAGTGTTAATTAGTCCTTTGACAAAGTCACTGATGCTTCCAAGACTAACATTAGTGTTCAAAGGCAGATAAAAATAATTCTAACGTGGCTCACTTTTTGAATTTTATAAATTTACATTGGTATACTAGATATTATTTAATAATATAAAAATGGTGAATGTTTTGTAATACTCTTTTATTGTACTCAAAAAAAGTTTTCTCTATCATCCCAGGATTTGCACTAACGCCTCATTATGTGTGAATTAGAATGTGAAAAATGACCATTTTTAAACTAAACTGTCTATGGGAAAATAACGAGGACTAAAGTTTTCTGTATTTCTCAGTCTTACGAAGAGACTCTGGACCATAATTTGGACCGTAATTTGCCCCTCTTATCTCAACAGATCATGGTTTTGTACCACTTATTTCAAAACATGTTTGGAGTTCACAGTATTGGCAGATGCCCTCACTCAGGTGGTTGTGTTACCCGAGTGTAAAATCGTCAGTCTGTGCAAAATTAGAAAACACATTATGACATCTCTTACTGCCCAGGATTAGCCTGAAGGTGCCAATGTATTATTAGCAAAGAACAGTACATGCCAACACCTACAAAAGTCCAATTGTCAAGGCAAGCACCTGCATCTGTTCATTTGAAGCAATGATTCCTACCTCTCCAATTATTCACAGAAACTTGACGAAGTTCCATTTTACATACTGATATTCATACCTGGCTCATCTCTCCTCTCAAGCCAACAGTTCCTGGTATGGCATTGGTACTGCAGATCTTACCCAAATTACACTAAATGTGTGCTTTACCTGTCATATGCAATGTAAAGAATATGGCAAACTATGATGAGGAGGAAGCAACATCAGAAAATGTCAACATCAGAAAATGTCATTATCTTTTCGCAGAATTCTCCAGGCTGCATCTGATTTATAATGGGTTCCTAATTATACATAGCACAAATCTTAAATGAAACAACAACAACAACAACAAAACTAGAGTATACAACCATGACTACAGTTAGTGGCTTGTTCACCTCTTACTTACATGTCTACAACTGCAAGGACTATGAACTCCTTTGACTCAGTATGCGCCCTTGGCCAGAGAGCATGTACTCTTGACTGCATTTCCTACTAAGGCATTTGTGTTCACAGCTTTAGCCATCCACATTTCACTGTTTTTAAGGAGAGGGATACGTATAATAACTTCCTGTTTAAATAGAAGCTATGTGAGGAAAACTCTCATGCCCTCAATTTATTTTTAAAAGCTTTCTAACAAACCTTCAATTAATGTGATCACCAAGAAACTGAGTTTATTCACCTTCATTCAAAGATTAGGAAAGTATTATCCAGAGATAAAGTGATCTTGTTAATGGTTCACAATTTGTGAGTAGTCAAGCCGGCTCTGAAACCCAACTTCCTTCACATGGAAACCACTGTTTTTTTGTTTTGTTTTGTTTTGTTTTAAATTAACATATAATGTATTATTTGTTTTAAGGGTACAGGTCTGTGATTCATCAGTCTTACACAATTCATAGCACTCACCATAGTACCTACTTTCTTTTTAGTACAACATGCTTCTTAATGAGTCAGAGAATATCCGCTTCATATATGTGAACGATCTTTAAATATATCTTATTTATATGCATTTTAAATTAAGGTCATTTTTTTATCTAACATAAAGTACATACACCTTGGTGAAGGTCTCATTTAACAAACTGAGGGTTTTGGAGGGGAGACTGGTGGGGGGTTGGGTAAGCCTGGTGGTGAGTATTAAGGAGGGCATAAATTGCATAGAGTACTGGGTGTGGTGCATAAACAATGAGTTTTGGAACACTGAAAAAACTAAATTAAATTAAAAAAAATAAAGAGATTTTTCAGTCTTATGTTTTTATTCACTATTTTAGAACTATAGATTTAAGCTTATTGTCCAATGGAAGCATACAATGTATAATAAAATTTTGCATTAAAAATGAATGCAAGATAATATATTCTAATATATGAAAAAGCTATTTTTTAAATGTGAAAATTAAATAAATAGTATTAAATGCTCCAGGAAAAGCTAAATGATATTTTCTAGGCAGTTTCAAAGAAATGTCATAATACCTCCCCCAAACTCCTTCTTTCAGCATCTGAAGTGATGTTTTAGAGGAGGTTCACCCAGCTCTCTATAATACCTGTCAATTAGCATGGAAATTAAAGAACAAAGAGGAGTGCTGTCTGGGGCTGATCATAACAGTCACCAATTGATTCTCTTTCAAACTGAGGAAAAATGTGCTTGCAGGAAAATCACTTTTACTGTGTTTAAGAACCTTGTTAAGTTTTCTTTTAAATGTTGATGAAATTGTTTGCTTTAGAGGAGATACAGACCTTTGAGAAAAGGATTTCTCAAAGAGGCTCAGAATTTTGTATCTGAAAGCTTTTCTTCTGAAATTGACAGAGAAAATTCTTATTGATTAATGAAACAATTAAATTCAAATTTCAGTTCTCAATAGACCCAACTGCTGAGATCAAAAGGAAGGAGGAACACTTGGGTTAAGTTACTATAGTAGCTGTGCAACTTTTTCAGACTGGTAGAAAGAAAACACAACAAAACAGAACAAAACAAAATAAAACACATGAAATTTCACATACTCAGCTACTCCATAATTTTTCTCCATTTTTTCCCAATGATTGCAATTTTTTTTTTTTTTTTTTTTTTTTTTTTTTTTTT